>NC_073695.1:136885137-136902637 GCF_029784165.1 Wyeomyia smithii
TCACCTAATCATACACAAATCTCTGCATACTTATTTTTTCCAAAAGTAGTCTAGTCTGTCATCTGAAAAGGGCGAAACTTTTTTGGCTGATTTTCTGTAAAAAACAATATACCGTATACATACAATTCAAAAATGGTAAATTTCACAAAAAGAAAGTGTTCTATGGGTAATTTTTAGGAAATTGTCTGAAATTTCATAAAACAAATATGGAAAAAAATATATATCAAGTTCTACACTGAACAAAACGCTATTTAAACACAAAAAATCGATTTAAAAAAAATGGTCATCTCCGAACTGGCTATTTTTTTCGGCGAAAGGCTACATTTCGTCTATACATCACGAGTTAAGCATATTCAAGAAAAAAAATTATTAAGCAAAATCATTTCAAATCGCCTGGAAATACGCGAAAATTTAATCGACCATTTTTGATTTGAATGAAACTTTGCACACGTACTTGGCTTAGCAAACTGAGCATATTTCACAGGTGGAGAGATTTTTTACACCCATGAGTAACATTCTAAAAGGGCGTATGCCTTTTGGCATAGGTTTTATTCGAAGCCGTTGGTTGTATAGAAAAACTGTCTGAGAATGAGTTGTAGCGAATCGAAAATGCATCATAAAAAAATACACTGTACAAAAAAAAATTTTTTTGACCAAAAAAATTAAAAATAAACATTCAATTTCAATTTAAAAAAAAGAGTTGATTTTTTTTTTTAAAGAAACTTGACGTTAATACGCAACTTTTAAATAGAGTCCAGGATGGAGAAATGAAAAATATTTTTTTTATGAGCATGAGCATGAGCATGATTGACCGCCCGCGGTTGCTACTCCGTTATTGCCAGATCAGCTGTAATTACACAGAGAACCAACAGATGAAGCTCGGGACCAACATGCATCCACAATGTGTAAAAACTGGAGATCTTATTCTTTATGTAAGGCAATACCAGCGCCGGCCGCATCCGAATGCAGGTCAAAGAAGGAGTTTGTATGGGAATATGTTGACGTGATACTCGCTTTATTGGAAGCCGAGAACACCTCTGCACTTCCACGAGAAATCACTGGGATTTTGGAGAAAGGGCAGGGTAGACAGCAGGGTTCGTTTTGGTAAACGATTCACTAATTTCGAGTGTCGAGTTTTTTAGACTAAATGTCGCGCCTACAAGTTCATTACATCCGCCACGAAATTCATAATGTGTTCCGAACTTTTTCAGTTTGATGAAGTAACACCGCAATAATAGGCATACGCAAAGATACTGGACTTAATCGGACATCTCCTCGTAAGGTGATCCTCTCTATACCGAAAACTATTGCACGTTGTTGATTTATCTGTAGATAATACGACCTCATGGGATGTATCGACGCGGAGTCTTTAGGGGTTTGGTCAACCGGACATTTAGTTTTCTACCTTATAGATCAAGTAGCGACGTCTCTCGTATAGACTTCGTCTGTCCTAAAAGAAAAAAACGCTACGATACCGCGAAAAACACACCTGAAGTCACGAATATTCGGTAAAAAAAAAACAAGTGAAACTGTCGTTAATGGCCAGAGTTAAGATGAAGAAAGTATAAATGAGCGGGACAAAGTTTGCCGGATAGCTAGCCTCTAGCAAGTTATATATGATTTCAACACGACGTACCGATATGGAAGCTATCAATCTCGTAAATACTATTCGCGCCGTACACACGGGTAACAACGAAACGTTATTTTCACGTAGACTGATGGATGGAAAATCCGAGTTTTTCGTGTAGGCAATAGGGTAGTCTGTCAATAGTCTGTTTAACCGTTAATCACAATCAATATTATCATTCATACTACGGCAACCGGCGTAAGGACAAATAAGTAGTAACAACGCGATTATCGTTTTCGTAGACGCACGAGGGAATATTCCTATTAAATTTTAAATTTGGCAACATCCATGCATCCAAAGCTCGAAAAATAAAAAAAAACCATGTAAGCATAAGTAACAATACTACATTCCTAATAAATTTGCAAAATGCCAATGTTGTCAAAATTGGTTTCATGGTTTCGAACCCGTGTCATCTTTAAAAAATTTTACCTTAATTTGCGTGGAAGCTAGAAAAAAATATTCAAAAGCTAAAGAAATCCAAAATAGAAGTAAGAGAACATATCTTACAAAATAAAACCGTCGCATTGTTTTTTTTTTTTGGAATTTTTAAGTATTCCAAAATCCAGATAACGCACGAACCCACCGCCATAGGAATCGTGAGGCATAACCGGCATTACACCTAAAACGATAAATCTGTGCGCGTGAAAAGTCGAATCATGCGAACAGCAAAAAGAAAACAGTATCACATTCTAACGAGAACGGATACAATCCAATTGTCTGTCATCTTTCTTATACAACAGCAGTTCACATAATCTGCTCAAAAACACCTGTACCAAATTCTTATGACAAAATATGAAAATTGTTCACCATTGCAGACCGTTCCGGTATCAGAATAAATCATATCAACTCCTGCCAACACTCATACTTTGATGCCACGTTTCCACTCGTTCATCAAGTGTGAAAGAGAGGAAAACAATTTAGTCGAGAATATAGCAGTGGGACAGTTAACCGTTTCCAATTGGAAAACGGTAGTACTTGTTTTTTTTTTCTACTTCGCTCGTGCATCAATGATCGGAAACTATGTAATGAGATCAGGTTTCAGTAAAATTTTAACAATGAAATACAAAATTACTCTACATGCAACCTGTTAGAATAGTTCAAGCAACTTTCTACTTATCTCTTAGTGCTATGCTTTAGCGTTATGGAGAGCAATATGCCCTCAAGTTGACACACACGAGTCTCCTCCATCCCCTTTACACGAACACGAAACTCATACACACAACGAAACGACTTCTCTTGATTCAGCCATTACATTTTCACAAATCACAAATCTTCTAAGTAAATTTTCACTCTATATCTAACTTTTTCGGAATATATTTCACTACTGACACACGCGATAGTACAAAAAGGAAAAAATTTGCTAACTTTCATGGACACATCTTGTTGAATCAAATGAAAAATAATTTTTTTATGGTAGATTAATTTTTTTTGAAAATTCTAATTCAAACATTTGTATTCTGATGATTTTAAAAGATGCAGAGAGTCATTTTGAATCAAAAAGCTCTTGGTAGTAAACATTCTAAAGGCATTTGTTTTCGAGTTATTTCTAATTTGAGCTCGAGAAATTATAATTATTCAGGAAAATACACGTTTTTCTTGATTTGTCCATTGTTCTCCAGCAAAAATTATACATTCATTGGAATGCTTGATCAAAAACATACAATTCATTCTTTGACAACAAAACGATTGGGCGAACGGTTCTCAAGAAAAGAGTTAAATGTTCTAAGTGATATAAATATATATAAGAATCAAATATTCATTCTCGAGTTTTATTATCTTAGAAACATATTTTTTTATGACATAGATACTTTACAGAACTAGTTTCACCTTATATTTTATATACATCATAAGTAAATGATTCGTCATCTTTTGAAAACAGCTTCGTTTGTACCTTATTTTCTGAAATCGGAACAAAAGAGTAATACTTTTGTGTGGCAGCTATTATTATAGATTTTTTGAAAATATTGCTCCATTCTGTTACTCCTTGTTCATATTCTTCATATGATACCCAACTAAATGACATTTTTGAAGAATTTTTATTACTTTTCTGATTAGACCAATCATACAATTCTTTTGCGCTTGTAATGTTCATGTTCTTTAGCTAAACTTGCATTTCCTGCCATTCGTTTTAATATGCCACCAATTGCATTGCATGGGCTTTTAACATGAGAAGTCGCAAAAAAATGCCTCTCTGCATCGACGTTATATTTTGTTTTGAACTTGACTTGACTTGCAAAGTTTTTTCTATTCTTATATTGTGAGGCAGCTCCATCAGACATTAATATCACTTTTTTCAACTCTATTATTGTTTTCAAAAAACTCATTAATTTGGCAATGAACACCTGAACCGCAACAGTATTATGATGGAGTACTTCCGATATTATGATGCAGCTGATATTCTTAAGTGTTCCAGATTGTGAATAGTAAACAACGAAGGGATGAATGGTGGCTTGACTATCATTCCAATAACTACACGAATCACAAATTGATAAAGACGTATTAAAATGAGCTTGACTGTTCAATAATTTTAATTTTGCAATAACGTTTTCGTTTAATTTGCGTAAGCTTGATGAACACCGATGATCAGGAAAGGGTTTACAGCATTTGGGCTTGGTGTATTCCACTTTCACTTTATTCATCTTCACAAAATGCAAACTGTTACCAACACATCTGGCAATCTATATACGGGTATATAGATACGAAAACAGATATTATAGGTAACCCAGTAGTTATTGGTTGCGTACTTTACCAACAGTTCTTATTAGTAAACAAGTAGGTAGTGTTGCACGACAAACATATTATTTTATAAAACATTCGGCAAGGGGGAGCGTGTAGGTAGGCTAAGGTTTAGCGCTTGAGTTATTTATCCAATCGTTTTGTTGTCAAAGAATGAACTGTATATTTTTGATCAAGCATTCCAATGAACGTATGGTTTCTGCTGGGAACCATGGACAAATTAAGAAAAACGTGTATTTTTCGAAATATTAATAATTTTTCGAGCTTAAATTAAAAATAACTCGAAAACCGATGCCTTTAGAATGTTTACTACCAAGAGCTTTTTGATCCAAAATGACTCTCTGCATCTTTTAAAATCATCAGAATACAAATATTTTGAAAAATGTTTGAATTAGAATTTTTATAAAAAAATTAATCTACCATAAAAAAATTATTTTTCATTTCTCCATCCTGGACTTTTTTTAAAAAGTTGCGTATTAACGTCAAGCTTCATTGAAAAAAAAAATTAAAAAAAAATTCAACTTTTTTTTTAATTGAAATTTAATGTTTATTTTTATTGTTTTTTGATCAAAAAAAATTTTTTTTGTACAGTGTATAATTTTTTTATGATACACTTTTAATTCCCTACGACTCATTCTCAGACAGTTTTTCTATACAACCAACGGTTTCTGGACTACAATGCTCCGAATAAAACCTATGCCAAAAGGCATACGCCCTTTTAGAATGTAACTCATGGGTGTAAAAAATCTCTCCATCTGTGAAAACTGCTCAGTTTGCTAAGCCAAATACGTGTGCAAAGTTTCATTCAAATCAAAAATGGTCGATATTCGACCATAGGTCATTTGGCGCGATCTTGCTCTATTCTCAAAAATTAAAAAAAAATGCAACCTGAAACTAAGGTATGTTATTTTTTCAGTTTAAAACACCTTGACAGAATAAAATGCTTGTTATGTTTTGATTATTTTTGTTTTAAACCATTAAAAACAAGTAAAATTCAATGCTTAATTTCAATGTATTATGTACCAAATGTATTAACACAAACAACAGTTGATTCACCTGCATAATACATGTTGGGAACACTGCCGCGTGCGTTGCGACACCGGTACCGGTTACGTTGCCCTCGCGATGTGCGAGCCGTGACCGTGGCAACGACCCGTACGCATCGCATCGCGATTTAAAATGGTGTGAAAAATATTGAAATTTTGTAGCACTACAATACATGCAGAATATATGTTTATTCTACGTAGGTACGTATCTTTCATTTATTGTATCTGCTGTGATATGTATGCACGTGACAAATCTGTTTTAAAGCTTGATAAAATAACAACGTTATTCAATCAACTTATAGCAATTGTGAAGAGGATACCAACAAAAGAAGTAGCGGTGATTGCAAAAGCACTCGTCGAAAATTTTATTCTACACCCAAAATATTTTTCACGTTATAGTTACCGGAAAAGTTACGTGAATATTATCCTCTATAATTTGAAAGTAGATTCTATGTGGTTGTCATTCGAGTTCATCATGAGCTAATGAGATGAATTATCCTCTGAATTTTATACAGTAGACATATGCACTGCCGTTCCACGCATAAGTTTGGCTACAAATAAATGAAGTACCTACGACAATAGGAGCAGTTTCTTTGTTTTTTTGGGCTTTCGATGTGTTTTTGTTTAACATTTTTTCCGTTTTTATGGTTGAATTTCCATAAAATGTGTAGTTTGTTCGAAAGATAACTAATGTATTTGAAAATAATGCCCCTCCCTTTAAGAAAGAAGACCTCCCTCCTCCCCTCCACCATCTTTAGAAGTTCCTAACGTCTAGTTTCAAGTATTACCCCACGCTTCGTAATAATGATATATAATTAACTAATTGTGGAGATTACTCTAGCGGGACAGTTATGCGTGGAAACTCAACAATGCACAGTGGTCTAAACTCGAAAAATCGTGATCGTTTTAGATTTGACTGTGAAATATTGATTCTATGTACCCAGTGTCTTCAGCAAGTTTATTCCATATTACAAGGCGTTTCTTTTGGCGTTTTCTGTTTTTTTATCAATCCCCCTAGTAGTCAGATAAAAAAATTATTTTTTCTAATTTTCAAAATACCCGATCTTCAGCAAAGCTGTAGGAAAATCTATAAGAAAAAGGATTGCTGAACACTGACTCGAACTATAAATCTGACGTTACCAAAAGAGGACTCAAATTCTACTAACTAATTATCTAACACGACACGTGTAATTTAAAAACGAAACATCGACTTGTATTGATCATCTTATTCGGTTGTTTTATGTTTAGTTAGGTTAGTAGAGTGTAGGATACATATGGTGTGAATTAATTCTAATAGTTCTTTTCTGACCTTAACCTGCAACATCAGTTGCTTGTCTCGACGGAATCGACGACAGGAGACGCTGGCGCATGTTGTTTAAGGTGCGTTGACGCTGACGCTGCAATGGCCGATAGTTCCACTACCGGGCCCAAATTCGTCCGGATGGCCGACTGTCGATGCTGGTTGCGCAGATATCGAACTAAGCCGATTACACAACGTGAACGCCAAAGGTGTTTAAAACGCGTTCGACAAACCTGTCCTTCGTCAGGACCGCTAAGCAATAGATGTTATCGACGGACCAACAAGCCGGTTGGCCACGTGGCGTGATGGATGGATTTGGTTCTAAGTGTTGTGAGCAATTGGATCGGCACCACGGTTATTGTCACTCAGCTCGCCAGCTGCAGTTATGCTGCCGTTGTGACAGAGCAAACGTCAGCAACCGGAAAGTGACGAACGACCAGTCCAGTTAACGAGAGAGTCCGAAGTGGTACAACATTTTAACGTGTTGAATTCCTAGTAATAAATAAGATATTTTAGTTGATACGCCGCGTGTTTTAGTCCCTCGCTCGAGAGAAAAGAAGGGCCACCTCCCGTACGACGGGGACGTAAAAGTGGCGACGATAAAACGGATTTTTTTCTCAATTCCGTTGGTGAAGAAAACCTAACCGCAAAATTCGGTCACCCGCGTGCAAAAAGCGCCGGAGAAGTATGGAAAACGACCAAACTCATGATGTCGACCCATCCCGGTTCCCACCTCAGCAGCCGCAGATGGATACTTCCCAGGGAACTCTAGGCCAGCCGGTCCGTCAACAGCAGTTCATTCCGACATCTTCCGGACAGCAACGATTTTCTCATCCAGTTCAACAGCATGCAGCGCCAGTATCAGTGAACTCCGTCGAAGGTTTGCTAGCAGCTGTGGTGCAAATGCTGCAGAATCACGATGTGCAGCAGCGACAACATCAAATGCAACAGCAGCAGTTGCAAGTACAACAACAGCAGTAGCAGCAGCAAAACGAAAAGTGGCAGCACGATTTCTTCCAGAGTATTGCTTTGTCGATAAGGGTGAACGTCCCACCAAGTCCGGAGCAAATTTTAGACTCTTTAGCGAGTAATATAAAGGAATTTCGGTATGATGCAGACAACATTGTCACATTTGATGCATGGTACTCTCGTTATGACGATATGTTTGCAAAAGATGCCGCCCGCTTGGAAGACGAAGCGAAGGTACGGTTACTCCTGCGAAAACTCGGTTTAGCGGAGCATAAAGATACGTTAGTTTTATCCTTCCAAAACTTCCTAAAGATTATTCATTCGACGAAACAGTGGAAAAGCTTAAAAATCTTTTTGGTGTGAAAGAGTCGGTAATAAGTCGTCGATACCGTTGCCTACAGATCGCTAGAAATCAATCTGAAGACCACATAGCTTATGCCTGTAGAGTCAATAAATCGTGTGTGGAATTTGAGTTAGGCAAGCTTTCTGAAGAACAGTTCAAATGTTTGGTGTACGTTTGCGGCCTAAAAGCGGAAAGTGATGCTGAAATCAGAACCAGATTGCTATCGAAAATCGAAGAGCGAACTGATGTCACACTTGAACAGCTTTCCGAGGAGTGCCAGCGTCTGCACAATTTAAAGCATGATAATGCGATGATTGAGCGGGCAACGTCCTTTGACCAGATTCATACCGTAAAACAAAATTTCGAGCGTCATCGATTCAGGAAGCGGAATGCTGATTCCTCGAAGGCATCAACGAGTGGAATAAAGCGTTTGCCGCAAACACCTTGTTGGTTGTGCGGATCGATGCATTACATTCGGGACTGCACATTTAAGAAACACAAATGCAATGAATGCGGTCAGTTTGGACACCATGAAGGCTACTGTGGCAGCGCAATTAAATCTTGTAAATCTACGCGACAAAGGAGGAAGACATCCGTACACAGTAAGTTGATTGTTGTTAACGTGTGCAGCGTTCACAAGCGACGCAGATTCGTATCTGTCGGTCTAGGTGGAACCAATGTACGCTTACAGCTTGATACTGCATCCGACATCACCGTTATTGGCAGAAACACCTGGCGGAAGGTTGGAAGTCCAGCGCTTGTCCCAGCAACTGTTAATGCAAAAGCAGCATCCGGAGACGTTATCCCCATGGACGGTGAGTTTTGCGCCAGCATGACCGTTGCCGGATCTACCAGAAAAGCGGTTATTCGTGTTTCACAACTGCAACTGAACCTTCTAGGATCCGACATGTTTGACAGTTTCCAACTTGGGTCTGTTCCAATTGACAGTATTTGTAACCAGATTTCCGCTGCTCTTCCTTCCGTTTCAATCCTGAAGTCCAAATTCCCAGCTGTTTTTAGTGACACACCAGGTTTGTGTACAAAGGTGAAGGTTAAGTTTACACTAAAAGCGGATCATACACCGGTTTTTCGTCCAAAAAGACCGGTAGCATACGCGATGTGCGCCATCGTCGATGAAGAACTTAATCGGTTACAACGCGCGGGCATTATCACGCCGGTTGAGTCCTCCGAATGGGCAGCACCGATCGTCGTCGTACGTAAGGCAAGCGGTGCCATTCAAATTTGTGGCGACTGGGCTTAATGACGCTTTGCAGCCACACCAGTACCCGTTACCCCTCCCTCAGGACATTTTTGCCAAACTGGCAAAATGTAAAGTGTTTAGCCAAATCGATCTCTCAGATGCATTTCTGCAGGTTGAGGTCGATGAGCGTTCCCGTGAGCTTCTGACCATCAACACACATCGTGGTCTGTACCGCTACAATCGATTACCACCCGGCGTCAAGGCTGCGCCGGGTGCTTTTCAACAGCTAATCGATACAATGCTGGCAGGGGTGAGTTGTACCAGTGGCTACCTTGACGACATTCTTGTCGGTGGCGAAAATGAAGAGGAGTATACGCGCAACCTGCATACAGTGCTTTAACGCATCCAAGAATATGGATTCACAATAAAAGCTGAAAAGTGTGCATTTGATCAACGGCAGATTAAGTACTTGGGTCATCTCTACGATGGCCAAGGGATTCGACCAGACAAGATCGATGCTATTCTCCGTATGCCAGCTCCCATGAATGTCACTGGTGTTCGTTCATTTTTGGGAGCTATTAACTATTACGGCAAGTTTGTCCTGGAATGCGAACTCTTAGATACCCGCTGGATGAGCTGCTGAAAGCGGGAGAGAAGTTCATCTGGTCGCCCGCCTGCCAGAAATCCTTCCAAGCTTTTAAGAACATTCTTGCTTCTGATTTGTTGCTAACGCATTACAACCCGGACTTAGAAATTATCGTTTCGGCGGATGCGTCGTCCGTCGGAGTAGGAGCTACTATCAGCCACAAGTTTCCAGATGGATCCATTAAAGTCGTACAGCATGCATCCAGAGCACTGACATCCGCTGAGCAGGCCTACAGTCAACCCGATCGTGAAGGTCTCGCTATAGTATTTGCCGTTACTAAGTTCCATAAAATGTTGTTTGGCCGCCGTTTTATACTTCAAACCGACCACGCACCTCTATTACGCATATTCGGTTCTAAAAAGGGCATCCCAGTGTACACAGCTAATCGTTTACAGCGATGGGCTCTCCAGCTGTTACTTTATGATTTTAAAATTGTTTACGTTCCAACTGAAAAGTTTGGTAATGCAGATATCCTCTCCCGCCTGATTGATCATCACGTAAAGCCTGAAGAAGATTTCGTCATAGCCAGCATCACACTAGAAAGGGGACATCAAGTCAGTTACAAACGGTTCTCTTAAAAATATGCCTCTCAGTTTCAATATAGTACAGCAGCATACACAGTCTGATCATGTGCTCAGTAAGGTCTACCAGTTCATACAAAACGGGTGGCCGCAATCTAGAAAGGTTATAACCGATAAGGAAGTCCAACGATTTTTCGATAGGCGTGAATCACTTACAACCTTCCAGAACTCCATCATGTTCGGTGAGCGGCTGGTTATTCCATCTGATTTCCGGAAGCGTTGCCTCAACCAACTGCATCGTGGTCATCCTGGGATCCAGCGTATGAAAGCCATTGCGCGAAGTTTTGTGTACTGGCCATCTATCGACGATGATATTGTCGCGTAGGTTAGTGCATGCCGCAACTGTGCAGCTGCAGCACAAAGTCCACCTAAGCTACTGCCACAGTCGTGGCCTACTGTTGTGAGCCCTTGGCAGCGTGTCCATGTAGACTACGCGGGGCCACTGGAAGGAGATAGTTACCTGCTTGTGGTGGATGCCTATTCGCAGTGGGTCGAAATAGTAAAAACCAGTTCCACGACGTCTGTTGCTACTATCACCATTCTGCGCAGTCTTTTCGCTCGCCTTGGAATGCCTGAAACCTTGGTCAGCGACAACGGGTCCCAGTTCACCAGTGCTGAGTTCAGACAGTTCTGCCTCGAAAACGGCATTGATCACGTCACTACTTCACCCGCAGTCGAACGGCCAAGCAGAGCGCTACGTCGATACGTTCAAACGTGCAATTAAAAAAATTCGCGAGGGAAGAGCAACGATGCAGGAATCTTTGGATACCTTTTTAGCTACTTATCGCACAACCCCAAACCCGTCAGCTCCTGAAGGCAAATCCCCGTCAGAAGTCATGTTCGGTCGTCGTATACGGACAAGTTTGGAGCTACTGCGTCCATTCGTTACTAGAAAACCAACAAATAAGGGAAACCAGCCAACCAAACGTTCTTTCAATAAAAACGACAAAGTTTACGTAAAGGTTTACACCAAAAACACTTGGAGTTGACTTTCTGGAATTATGTTTGAGAAAATTGGAAACGTAATGTGCAACGTTAGGATTGAAGGTCGACGAATGATTCGTTCCCACTTCAATCAAATGCGACATCGGAGTTCTTCAGAAGCACATTCAGCTGGTTCCATCCAGAATAAGTTACCATTGGACATTCTCCTTGAATCATGCAATTTGTCATCGCCCGATTGCTCAGCAGGGCAACCCAGTGTCGTTCCAGCTCCTTCCCCTGTAGCGAATGAGGCATCAACATTGAATGCACCACCGTCTCACCAGTCAACACCATTGCAGCAGGTGCATCAACCAGGGAAAGTTTGGAGGTCACCAATGTCAGATTTCCGTGAGTCCTCTTCGTCATCCCAGTCACCATCTTCAACATCGTCCGAGTTTTGTTCAGCAGATAGTGATCCAGCTGTACCTTTGCCAAGGCGTTCTTCGCGAGTCCGAAGACAACCCCAGTGGTTCGATGCGTACCAGCTTCACTGAAGGGGGAGATGTTGCGAGCAATTGGATCGGCAACACGGTTATTGTCACTCAGCTCGCCAGCTGCAGTTATGCTGCCGTTGTGACAGAGCAAACGTCAGCAACCGGAAAGTGACGAACGACCAGTCCAGTTAACGAGAGAGTCCGAAGCGGTACAACATTTTAACATGTTGAATTCCTAGTAATAAATAAGATATTTTAGTTAATACGCCGCGTGTTTTAGTCCCTCGCTCGAGAGAAAAGAAGGGCCAGCTCCCGTACGACGGGGACGTAAAACTAAGTAACCGCTCGCCGCACTGCGTGTTCGAGCCGATAGCAGTGAGAGCTAGCGCGATGGCGCCAAAGGTAATCAGGAACCGATGCACGTGATCTACGAAAACCACAGAAGGCAGTTTATCGTACCGCTGATGTTGTTACGCCACGTTGAAGATGCTGCTACGACCTGTCCGGAATAAAAACCTTCGTTCGAAGGCTTTGATCTTCGAACGACAATGATTGGCATTAGGTCATGCCGGTTTTGTGAATAGCACTTTTACCTCATTGCTCTGGATGAATTACACTACACCCGCCGGTATGGTGGCACTTTTCGCTTGCCTCTGAGGCCACTTATTTATAATCGTTAAATTATCTTAAACTTTTCTTTACTAATTGCACCATGTACTTATAATCTTCTCTTGTTAGCTTTACTTGTAATCACTTTGTACGCCAACTAATTGTCGTCTGTCTAACTTGGAGGTCAATCTGCAAATGATCTGGTGTCTCTCTGATCGATCTATATTGACCGCCGAGTTCTTCGGTGATATCCTGCGCCAACATGTGTCGCCTTCTAATTGGCTGGATCAGATTACCGCTTTGAGAGGTCTTGAGAGGAATTCTTTGGTCACGGCAAAGGATCAACCGGTTCGCGTGGATTGGTTGTTGTCTAGGCTAAAAGTCGACCTACCTTAGGGGTGTCGAGTTGAACTTAAGCGTTTCGAGTTTAGTTCGTAACTCTTCCAACGCTTCGCTACGTGTGCGGTTACAGAGGAACAGTCCTCAAAATTAGTTTTTTGTCCAAAACTTTTTCTGTAATCGTCGAAACAGTTCAAGATGATCTAAGATTTCGTTCATTCAGCTAAACCTCGCATTTTTGTAGAATATATTGGTTAGATATTTTCATTTGTTCTAAAGATATTTCTAGTTTTTTGCTGAAAATAGCCATATTTTGAGTCCATATTTCTCCGAAGATTGCAGATAGTAGATCTATCGACGATGATATTGTCGCGTAGGTTAGTGCATGCCGCAACTGTGCAGCTGCAGCACAAAGTCCACCTAAGCTACTGCCACAGTCGTGGCCTACTGTTGTGAGCCCTTGGCAGCGTGTCCATGTAGACTACGCGGGACCACTGGAAGGAGATAGTTACCTGCTTGTGGTGGATGCCTATTCGAAGTGGGTCGAAATAGTAAAAACCAGTTCCACGACGTCTGTTGCTACTATCACCATTCTGCGCAGTCTTTTCGCTCGCCTTGGAATGCCTGAAACCTTGGTCAGCGACAACGGGTCCCAGTTCACCAGTGCTGAGTTCAGACAGTTCTGCCTCGAAAACGGCATTGATCACGTCACTACTTCACCCGCAGTCGAACGGCCAAGCAGAGCGCTACGTCGATACGTTCAAACGTGCAATTAAAAAAATTCGCGAGGGAAGAGCAACGATGCAGGAATCTTTGGATACCTTTTTAGCTACTTATCGCACAACCCCAAACCCGTCAGCTCCTGAAGGCAAATCCCCGTCAGAAGTCATGTTCGGTCGTCGTATACGGACAAGTTTGGAGCTACTGCGTCCATTCGTTACTAGAAAACCAACAAATAAGGGAAACCAGCCAACCAAACGTTCTTTCAATAAAAACGACAAAGTTTACGTAAAGGTTTACACCAAAAACACTTGGAGTTGGCTTTCTGGAATTGTGTTTGAGAAAATTGGAAACGTAATGTGCAACGTTAGGATTGAAGGTCGACGAATGATTCGTTCCCACTTCAATCAAATGCGACATCGAAGTTCTTCAGAAGCACATTCAGCTGGTTCCATCCAGAATAAGTTACCATTGGACATTCTCCTTGAATCATGCAATTTGTCATCGCCCGATTGCTCAGCAGGGCAACCCAGTGTCGTTCCAGCTCCTTCCCCTGTAGCGAATGAGGCATCAACATTGAATGCACCACCGTCTCACCAGTCAACACCATTGCAGCAGGTGCATCAACCAGGGAAAGTTTGGAGGTCACCAATGTCAGATTCCCGTGAGTCCTCTTCGTCATCCCAGTCACCATCTTCAACATCGTCCGAGTTTTGTTCAGCAGATAGTGATCCAGCTGTACCTTTGCCAAGGCGTTCTTCGCGAGTCCGAAGACAACCCCAGTGGTTCGATGCGTACCAGCTTCACTGAAGGGGGAGATGTTGTGAGCAATTGGATCGGCAACACGGTTATTGTCACTCAGCTCGCCAGCTGCAGTTATGCTGCCGTTGTGACAGAGCAAACGTCAGCAACCGGAAAGTGACGAACGACCAGTCCAGTTAACGAGAGAGTCCGAAGCGGCACAACAATTTAACATGTTGAATTCCTAGTAATAAATAAGATATTTTAGTTGATACGCCGCGTGTTTTAGTCCCTCGCTCGAGAGAAAAGAAGGGGGACGTAAACGGGGACGTAAAACTAAGTAACCGCTCGCCGCACTGCGTGTTCGAGCCGATAGCAGTGAGAGCTAGCGCGATGGCGCCAAAGGTAATCAGGAACCGATGCACGTGATCTACGAAAACCACAGAAGGCAGTTTATCGTACCGCTGATGTTGTTACGCCACGTTGAAGATGCTGCTACGACCTGTCCGGAATAAAAACCTTCGTTCGAAGGCTTTGATCTTCGAACGACAATGATTGGCATTAGGTCATGCCGGTTTTGTGAATAGCACTTTTACCTTATTGCTCTGGATGAATTACACTACACCCGCCGGTATGGTGGCACTTTTCGCTTGCCTCTGAGGCCACTTATTTATAATCTTTAAATTATCTTAAACTTTTCTTTACTAATTGCACCATGTACTTATAATCTTCTCTTGTTAGCTTTACTTGTAATCACTTTGTACGCCAACTAATTGTCGTCTGTCTAACTTAGAGGTCAATCTGCAAATGATCTGGTGTCTCTCTGATCGATCTATATTGACCGCCGAGTTCTTCGGTGATATCCTGCGCCAACATGTGTCGCCTTCTAATTGGCTGGATCAGATTACCGCTTTGAGAGGTCTTGAGAGGAATTCTTTGCTCATGGCAAAGGATCAATCGGTTCGCGTGGATTGGTTGTTGTCTAGGCTAAAAGTCGACCTACCTTAGGGGTGTCGAGTTAAACTTAAGCGTTTCGAGTTTAGTTCGTAACTCTTCCAACGCTTCGCTACGTGTGCGGTTACAGAGGAACAGTCCTCAAAATTAGTTTTTTTGTCCAAAACTTTTTCTGTAATCGTCGAAACAGTTCAAGATGTTCTAAGATTTCGTTCATTCAGCTAAACCTCGCATTTTTGTAGAATATATTGGTTAGATATTTTCATTTGTTCTAAAGATATTTCTAGTTTTTTGCTGAAAATAGCCATATTTTGAGTCCATATTTCTCCGAAGATTGCAGATAGTAGCAAATCAGACTGTATGCATTTGAAAGTTTGTCAAAAGAACTGCATTACTTATAAGAGTTCAACTGTTTCCAGTTGTATCAAACCGAGTACTGGATGAAAGGAAAACACCCCTCAAAATGAGTTTTTTGTCCATAACTTTTTCTGTAATCGTCGAAACAATTCAAGATGTTCTAAGATGTTGTTCATTCTGCTAAACCTCGCATTTTTGTAGAATATATTGGTTTGATATTTTCATTTGTTGTAAAGATATTTCTAGTTTTTTGCTGAAAATAGCCATATTTCGAGTCCATATTTCTTCGAATATAATAATAATAATAATAATAATAACAACAATAATAATAATAATAAGTCATTCTGTGCCGAACACGCATCAGCATTGTGCTTAGAAATCGCTCCGATAAATTTCAATACGTGTGTGCAAGTGGTGGCATTTTTTGACCGGTCCCGGTGTCTTTTGTCTGGATTGCTGTGTCGCAAGGTCAAGCGCCTTTGTGTTACTGTGTCGCTTTGTAGCTGCCTGCTGTCGAACGATTTGGTGGTGAGTGCAGTGCACTGCAACACGAAGGAGAAAAAGAAAGGAAGGTACGTTCTTCTTGTCTGTCCCATCGGCGCGCTAGGTTTAGCGCGATGGATGTAGACCCCCCACCTCCCGCACCTCCATCGTCGAATCCCCTCGACCCTGTCCCTCCTGCCCCCCTCCTAATATTATTTCCTCAGCTCCCCCACGTGTCAGATAGTATCCAGATGAATCGACTCTTCCGGTGGCAGTTTACCTCAGGCCTAAAGCGGGGCCGAAATCGAAATCTTTAAACATTCTACAGATTTCGAAAGACCTGACGTCACACTTTAAAGCTGTGACTGAAATTTTAAAAAATCAGGCCGAACAAGCTCCGTGTCGTGGTCAATGACCTTAAAGAGGCCAACGATATAGCTTGCTCCGAGCTTTTTACACGGGAATACCGTGTCTATGTACCGCTAGAGATGTGGAGATCGACGGTGTCGTGACCGATTCGAGTCTGTCCGTCGAGTGTATATTGGAAAGTGCTAAAGGATGCTTTAAAAACAACACATGCCCCGATGTGAAGGTGCTCGACTGCAAGCAATTGCGGTCAGTATCGATCGTCGGTGACAAAAAAGTTTACACTCCGTCAGACTCGTTTCGAGTTACGTTCGCCGGGTCTGCACTACCAAGCCACATCTCGATCCACCGGGTTCGTCTCCCTGTGAGGCTATACGTGCCCCGCGTCATGAACTGTACGCATTGCAAGCAGTTAGGCCATACAGCCGCCTACTGCTGCAATAAGGCACGATGTGGCAAGTGTGGGGAGACTCATGCGGAAGATTCTTGCAGTGTTAACGCTGTAAAGTTTATTCACTGCGGGGAAAATCTGCATGAGCTCTCGACATGTGCGGTGTACATGCAGCGCAGGGACAAAATAAAACGGTCTCTCAAAGAGCGTTCAAAGCGTTCCTACGCTGACATGCTGAAGAAGACCGCTACCACGTGTCCCATAACAGCAAACCCCTTTGATCTGTTGTCCTCTGATGAAACCGATTCTGACGATTCACCAGCGGGAACATCTTATGCCAATCCTGGGGAGTCTAGAAAGAGGAAAAATATTTCCTCACCTAAACTTCCCCGAAAAGGTCCTAAGATTTCCCAAAGTGAAATGAATGGTACAAACAAACCTAAAAGTGCAGCGGAAAAACCGAAGCAAACCCTTCTGGGCTTGCAAATTTAAAGTCCCAGAAGGAGTTCCCAGCACTTCCTGGAACATCTAAAACCCCAGTTGTTCCTTTTGCACATCCAGTTGAAAAATCAAATGCTGGACTGGTGAAATTTTCTGACATTGTGGACTGGATTTTTGAAACTTTCAACGTACCCGATCCAATCAAAGATTTTCTTACAGTATTCCTCCCAAC
>NC_073695.1:136907637-137022037 GCF_029784165.1 Wyeomyia smithii
ATCATTTTCAGAATTTTATTCTGAATCCTTTGAAGCGTTTTCTTCCTTGTTGAACAGCAACTTGACCAGATCGGTACAGCATAAAGCATTGCTGGTCTAAAAATTTGTTTGTAAATCAAAAGTTTGTTCTTTAAACAAAGTTTAGAATTCCTGTTAATGAGAGGATATTATATTTGATGCACTTGGCTTGTATACTCTCAATGTGCTCTTTGAAAATAAGTTTTTTATCATAAATTAGTCCCAAGTACTTAACCTTGTCGGACCAACTTAAAATAACCCCATTCATCTTGACAACGTGATTATTGTTTGGCTTGAGGAAGGAAGCCCTAGGCTTATGCGGAAAAATTATCATTTGAGTTTTAGAAGCATTGGGAGAGATTTTCCACTTTTGCAAGTAGGAAGAAAAAATATCTAAACTTTTCTGCAATCGACTGCATATGACACGAAGACTTTCCTTTTACGGAAATGCTTGTGTCATCGCAGAATAATGACTTTGTGCATCCTGGAGGCAAATCAGGAAGATCTGAAGTGAATATGTTGTACAGGACTGGACCCAAGACTGAACCTTGAGGTACACCTGCTCTGACAGAAAATCTATCAGATTTTGAATTCTGATAGACAACCTGCAGAGTTCGATCAGTAAGATAATTTTTTAAAATTTTGATTAGGAAAATTGGAAAATTAAAAGTTTGCAATTTCGCAATCAAACCTTTATGCCAAACACTGTCGAATGCTTTTTCTATGTCTAAAAGAGCAGCTCCAGTGGAATAACCTTCAGATTTGTTAGCTCGTATCATATTAGTAACTCTGAGCAATTGATGAGTTGTGGGATGCCCATGGCGAAATCCAAACTGTTCATTTGCAAAAATTGAATTTTCGTTGATGTCTGACATCATTCTGTTAAGAATAATTCTCTCAAACAGTTAACTTATTGAAGAAAGCAAACTGATTGGTCGATAACTTGAAACTTCAGCTGGGTTCTTATCCGGTTTTAAAATTGGAGTAATTTTTGCATTTTTCCATAATTTGGGAAAATATGCAATTTTGAAGCAGCAATTGAAAATTTTCACTAAAAATTCCATTGTGCTCTCAGGGAGATGTTTGATTAGTATATTAAAGATTCCATCGTCACCAGGTGCTTTCATATTTTTGAAATTTTTAAAAATTGATTTAATCTCATTCAAGTTAGTTTCAATTATTTCTGCAGGTAAAAAATTCTGGGAAGAAATTAAATCAAATTGACGCGTGACTTCATTTTCAGTTGGACTCACAAAATCAAATTTGAGTTATGAACACTCTCAAACTGCTGAGCAAGTCTTTGAGCCTTTTGTTCATTGGATACAAGAAAACGTTCACCATCTTTTAAAACTGGAAAAGGCTTTGAAGGTTTCTGAAGAATCTTCGACAGCTTCCTAAAAGGTTTTGAATATGGTTTCAATTTTTCAACTTTAGTCTCAAAATTTTGATTTCTCAGAAGAGTAAATCTATGTTTAATCTCTTTCTGTAAATCTTTATAAATAGTTTTAAAAACAGGGTCACGAGAACGTTGATATTGACGTCTGCGGACATTTTTCAAACGAATTAAAAGTTGAAGATTTTCGCCAATTATTGGTGAATCAAATTTCACTTGAGCCTTTGGAACAGAATAATTCCTGGCATCAACAATTGCACATTTTAATGCTTCCAAAGCGGAATCAATATTCACTTCGTTTTGCAAATCAAGCTCATTATTGAAACTTCTCTCAATATGAGTTTTGTATCTTTCCCAATTAGCCTTGTTATAATTAAAAACAGAGCTCATAGGGTTTAAAACTGATTCATGTGATAAAGAAAAAGTTATTGGAAGATGGTCGGAATCAAAGTCAGCATGTGTGATCAAATCACTACATACATGACTTTGATCTGTTAGCACCAAATCAATTGTTGAAGGGTTTCTTACAGAAGAAAATCATGTAGGACTATTCGGAGACAAAATAGAATAGTATCCTGAAGAACAATCATTGAATAAAATTTTGCCATTGGAATTACTTTGAGAATTATTCCATGATCGATGTTTAGCGTTAAAATCGCCGATTATAAAAAATTTCGAACGATTTCTGGTGAGTTTTTGTAAATCACCTTTAAAATAATTTTTATGCTCGCGTGTGCATTGAAATGGTAAATATGCTGCGGCAATAAATAAAATCCCAAGTTTCAATAACTTTCGTCTCAAGATGGGGAAGAGCACGATGTTTGATTCGGCGATGAATAACAATTGCAACTCCACCGCCGGAACCCTGAATCCTATCATATCTATGAACCACGTAATTGGGATCATATTTTAATTTTATGTTAGGTTTCAAAAATGTTTCAGTAATAATTGCAATATGCACATTATTTACTGTTAAAAAATTAAAAAGCTCATTCTCATTGGCCTTCAATGAGCGAGCATTCCAATTTAATATTTTAACTGTTTTATTTAAAATCATTGCTAAATTTTAAATTAGAAACAATTTTAATAGTAAAATTTGTGCCTATTTGAATGGCTTCAAACATTGATTTTGCCTGCAACATGGCGTTCATAAGATCGAACATTGCCTGTTGCAAAAAAGAAAGTTTACCTGCCGTAATAGGCCCCAGGCAGTTGACATTAGAAAAAATATTTTCGGCAGCAATACTAGCTGGAGTAATAGGTATACAATTATTTCCTAGCGTGTTTTGCTTACCCATATTAACGGTCATTTTCGAACTACCAACACTAGGCGGTATAATGTTCGAACTACCTGTAATCTGTGCATAAGTTAAACGGGTATGCAAAGGAGTAGGTAAACTATGCGTCACTGGTACGCTAGGCGAATTTTGTTTTGAAGTTTGTTTTGAATTTTGTTTACCTTGCCTTAACAATTGCTAAACGGGCTGGGCATTGATAAAAATTCGACATATGGTTGCCGTTACAATTCGCACTGCGAAAATTTTTGTTTCCTTTTTGTGAGAAGAGTCTCCACAAATGAGGCATTTTTGGTCCATGTTACAAAACTTTGAACCAAGGCCATAACGTTGATCGATGTTTAGCGTTAAAATCGCCGATTATAAAAAATTTCGAACGATTTCTGGTGAGTTTTTGTAAATCACCTTTAAAATAATTTTTATGCTCGCGTGTGCATTGAAATGGTAAATATGCTGCGACAATAAATAAAATCCCAAGTTTCAATAACTTTCGTCTCAAGATGGGGAAGAGCACGATGTTTGATTCGGCGATGAATAACAATTGCAACTCCACCGCCGGAACCCTGAATCCTATCATATCTATGAACCACGTAATTGGGATCATATTTTAATTTTATGTTAGGTTTCAAAAATGTTTCAGTAATAATTGCAATATGCACATTATTTACTGTTAAAAAATTAAAAAGCTCATTCTCATTGGCCTTCAATGAGCGAGCATTCCAATTTAATATTTTAACTGTTTTATTTAAAATCATTGCTAAATTTTAAATTAGAAACAATTTTAATAGTAAAATTTGTGCCTATTTGAATGGCTTCAAACATTGATTTTGCCTGCAACATGGCGTTCATAAGATCGAACATTGCCTGTTGCAAAAAAGAAAGTTTACCTGCCGTAATAGGCCCCAGGCAGTTGACATTAGAAAAAATATTTTCGGCAGCAATACTAGCTGGAGTAATAGGTATACAATTATTTCCTAGCGTGTTTTGCTTACCCATATTAACGGTCATTTTCGAACTACCAACACTAGGCGGTATAATGTTCGAACTACCTGTAATCTGTGCATAAGTTAAACGGGTATGCAAAGGAGTAGGTAAACTATGCGTCACTGGTACGCTTGGAGAATTTTGTTTTGAATTTTGTTTACCTTGCCTTAACAATTGCTAAACGGGCTGGGCATTGATAAAAATTCGACATATGGTTGCCGTTACAATTCGCACTGCGAAAATTTTTGTTTCCTTTTTGTGAGAAGAGTCTCCACAAATGAGGCATTTTTGGTCCATGTTACAAAACTTTGAACCAAGGCCATAACGTTGGCAAACACGGCATTGGGTGATATGCTTTTCACCTCCGCCAAACTTTCGATATAATTCCCATTTTACACGCACGTTATATAAAGCATGTGTTTTTCCAAAAAAAAATTAAGTTATTAACCTCACTGCGGTTAAAATGAATTAAATAATTTACAAGGGAAATTCCAGTTCGCTGACTGTTTTCGCCTCGTGATTTTTGTTCCATTAGAATTACTTGGGTAGGGGCTATGCCAAGTAATTCTGTTAAAGTAATTTTGATCTCATCAACGGTTTGATCGTTGATGAGACCTTTCAATACGACCTTGAACGGCTTGGCGCTCTTCGTATCATATGTAAAAAATTTATACATCTTTTCAGTTAAATACTGAATAAGACGATTCCAATCTTTCAATGTTTGGGCCAGTAAACGGCATTCGCCTCTTCGGCCAATTTGATAAGTAACTTTGACGTCGGAGAGAAACGTAGAAAGTTCTCTTTTAAAAACATTAAATCCAGAAGCAATAGTTACCACAATAGGTGGAACTTTCTCCTTTTTTACAGAAATTTCACTTTGAATAGTTTTACTTTCGAACATTTCAATTTCGCCGGCTTCTTGCTCAGGCAGAATATAATATAAATTTTCACTGCATAAGCTAGTTTTAGAAAGAGATGCCTCTCTTTTCCTCCCCGTAGCGATGCGTGGCTTCTTTTTTCGTCCTGCCATTTCAGGTGATACGAAAAAAGTTCAAAATAATATCAAATTGCAAGTATTGAGAAAGAAAGAAATAGGTAGTCTTGAGAAAGACTGATGTAAGTTAACTTCCAGGTAATCTTTAAAAGATACACTGACAAAACACAAACTTTGAAGCTATAGGCAGTCAAAGACCAGTCCACAAGCAACCGAAAATACGTCTGATCTGTCGGGCAGCTCAAAACGCACTGTAGTACCCGACTATGAAAAAGTCAAGTACATGATGGGTATTTGAAACAAGAGCTCCAACGTAATCCTTTAACTATACTCCGCGTTCAAACTGTATGGTTTAAGCGATAATTCATTTGCCGATATGTAAAAATATCACCAGTCAATACGTTATTAAATATTATGTCATTGCTTTATAAATACAGATACAGTATAAGCTTACACTATTTGTCATTACTTTGAAACATGATGTCAAATTTGATTAACGGTTTTTATTTTAGATGTTTGAAATATCGCCATGTCTACTGCCTGCTTAATGAACTTGCGTGTTAACGGGAAAAAGCCGTTGTTAAATATAGAAATTCAGTTCGAAAAAATTAGCCGTACGGAGCACCTTCCGTAGTTGTGTCGCACTTGCAAGCACGACGCAGACTGACTTCGGTCTCGATCACACAGGTCTATAAGAGTTATCAGCATCAGCTGACTCTTCTGTGTGTGATGAGACATTCCTTTCAGTCTATAAATAAATAACGCTTGCACAGCAGTGTGTGTAGTTAGGGATGAGCAATAGAATAAGTCGACAGCGGAATGTGATACGATATAGATTGTGGAACAGTACCACCGTCCCCCGTAGTTTAATTGGTCAAAACACCATGCCGGAGACAGGGAGATTGCGGGTTCATGTCCCGTCGGGATGCGGTATATTTTTCCAAATCTGTATCATATTTCCAGTTCGCTTATTTTTCGTTCTTCCTCTACTCACATACTGCCTGCTTAATGAACTATCGCCATGTAGTTTTCGATTTTTCTAAAATCCATCATAGGTACTATGTTGCATTTCGTACAAAAACCAAGCATTTGATTTGTTTTAAAAAAAGAACAAGACAAATTCCAAAATCAACGTAAAAAACCGCCTAAATTCCGAAATTCGCGTAGAAAACTTAATTTGCCAAAGGTTTCCCATTTCTGCTAAATACTTCCCAAAAAAATTAACAGCAGTGTTATTTTCACCTACGAAATGAGCTGAACATCAAGGAAAAATGTAGAACGAACGATCTTCAGACATTCTAAATAAGCAATTTTAAAATGAAATGCCATTAACACTCTAGTGCCCAATGCCGCCATTTGGCGGGCTTCAGTCGAAGTTCCGAAAAGCTTTAATAAATACTTAAAAAGTGTTTATAATGGTTTATAATGATTTTATCGAAGTCCGTTTAGAAAATAATTTGGGCACTAGAGGGTTAAAAAAGCTGCAACAAAAACGAATATTCTGAAAAATCTGCGTATAATCCGAAATGCGCAAAAAAATGCGTTAATTTCGAAATCTGCGTGAAAAGACCTTAGTGTATTTTCCGTTGAAAACCTTATACAGTATACGCATTCAAGGCTTACACCACACATTTCAGGTTTAAAACCAGAAACAAGGGAACGCGGGGACAGAATTTTCATGCGCGAAATTGAATATGTGTGAGGTTATACCGGAGTATCACAGAGTGATTTGAACTGCTTAATAATGATTAGGAGACGTCAGTACCCAGTTATTCTAGGCTTTGCCATGACTATAACGTGCGTACGTGAGCAACATTTCATTCAAATAAAAAATGGTCGAAGCATATGCGGTGCGCATTATTCATGAGCTATTCTGGCATCCCTGGTTCTCAGTCGCCCCAGTGAGAAATGAGCGCGAGAGAACTACCGTTAATCTTGTCCGAACACGTTCAAGTTTTTCTATTATTCCATTCTTGTAATCGACGCAGATGAGACGCCATAATAAAGTAGTTTTGTTAAGTTAGATATTAGACCATCCGGTGTTTCATTTCACGCACCTTATTGGTGACCCCGACGTCTTACGGAACCTACTCACATCAGTCAGAGGATGTCGAACGACCAAGACTTAAAGGACGAAATCGACCGCTTACAGGCGGAGCTAACAGCAGCGCGAGCCGCGAGAGATAATGCGGCAGGACAAATCAACATCCCCAACGTAGTGAACAAAATCGGCATTAAAATCGGCCCCTTTTGGAAACGCGATCCGACACTTTGGTTCGCCCAGCTTGAAGCACAATTTATGCTCGCCGGAATTAACCGTGATGAAACCCGCTATTATCATGTTTTAGCAGCCATTGATTCCGAAATCCTCGCATGTTGTTCAGACATAATCCGTGACCCTCCTGCACAGAAGCGTTACGCAGCAATCAAAACAAGAATCATCGTAGAGTACAGCTCCAGTGAACAGAATCGTATCCAACAACTTCTGAGAGGATGTGAACTAGGAGACCGCAAACCTTCGCAGCTGCTACGCGAAATGAAGGATTTAGCCAGAGATGTCATTACCGATGAAAAAATCATTAAATCGCTATGGATGCAGCAGCTACCCAAAACCACTCAAGTCGTCCTCAAAGTGTCAGAAGCCACTGTACAGTTGCCGCAGCTTGCCGAGCAAGCTGATAAACTCAATGACATTACTAAAACACGGACTTGGTCAACGGCTGCAGTTGCCACAGACGGGGAGAAAGACTTCGATTTGGCAGAGCTACGTGCACAATTTGCAGAGCTCTCGAACGAGCTGGCTGAATTCCGTCAAGGACGCAATAGATCCCGCGACAGAAGCTCTAGCAGACAGCGGAATACTCGAAATAACTCCCGTGAATATCACCCATTCTGCTACTACCATAGAACATTCGGCGCTGATGCGAGAAACTGTCGAAAACCATGTCAATTTAGATCAAAAAACTAATACAGCTGCAATCAGCGACGGGTGAAAGCAGCGAATTAAATCAATCCCGTCTAATCACCCTTGATCCGGCCACCAACTACAAATTTTTAGTCGACACCGGTGCAGACCTGTCGGTTCTGCCATGCTCGCCAAGACACGAACGAAAGCCAACTTCAGGAATGAATTTGTACACAGCCAATGGTTCCCGCATCGCAACTTTCGGCACAGAAACATATAAACCAACTTTCGGTCTGCGCAGGAACTTTCCATGGCGGTTTATTATAGCAAACGTAACTTCGCCGATTTTAGGTGCAGATTCTCTGAAACACTATAACTTGATGGTGGACCTACGAGGTAAGTGCTTGATAGATAAAACGACCAACATAAAAGCATACGGCCACCTAAACACAGTTGCAGTAGGATTATTTGGTTTGAAAACCTTTTCCCACCAGAGCGATTATGGAAATTTGCTCAGCGAATTTTCAGATGTCACTAAGCCGCGCCTCCCCAACCAAGAAGTTAAACACAATGTTAAACATACCATAAAAATCGAGGGCCCTCCATGCCACTCTAAATTCCGCAGGCTGCCGCCGCATAAGCTCGAAGCGCTACGTAAGGAACTGAAACTTTTCTTAGAGCTCGGTTATATACGTCCATCGAAAAGTCCATACTCAAGTCCGGTGCATCTGGCTACAAAAACGTTACATAATGGTGAGGTTAAATACAGACTCGTAGGCGATTAAAGAAATCTTTACGATTCTACCATTGGAGACCGCTATCCATTACCACACATTTACGATATTTGCCAAGCACTGCGAGGAAAAACTATATTCTCAGTGCTCGACCTCGAACGCGCATATTATCAAATCCCCATGCACGAGATGGATGTCGAAAAAACTGCCATCATCACGCCACTGGGCCTATACGAATTTCTTGTAATGCCTCCCGGACTGAAGAACTCTGGCCAAACATTTCAAAGATTTATAAACAATCTTTTTTTCGATCTCCCCTTTGTAGTTGGCTACCTAGATGACCTGCTTATAGCTTCATCATCGGCGAAGGAGCATCGAGAACACCTTCGATTAGTCTTCGAAAGACTGAGAGAAAACGGTCTACAAATCAATCCTGATAAATGCCAACTAGGAAAGGAAAAGGTGCGCTTTGTGGGGCAGTTAATCACCACCGATGGTTGCAAAACAGTTCCGGAAAAGGTAGCAGCAATTGCGGAGTACCCGAAACCTGATACAGTGCAGAATTTGAGGCGCTTTCTAGCCCTAGTAAATTACTATCGTCGATTTCTTCCTCATGCCGCCGAAATTCAGCTACCCCTACGTAAACTGATACCGTCGAACAAAAAGAACGACAAAACACTTATTGTGTGGACCGCTGAGGCAGAAACCGCCTTCAAGAAATGCAAGCAGTCTCTGATAGAAGCCACAGCTTTAGATTATCACGACTCGAACTCCCAGTTGTCACTGTCAGTCGACGCGTCAGATATAGCTGCTGGAGCTGTATTGCAGCAACTATCAAACGGTGCCTGGAAGCCATTGGGCTACTTTTCCGTCAAATTTAGTGATCGCGAACAACGATATTCAACTTACGATAGGGAGCTACTTGCCATGTACCTTGGTGTTAAGCACTTCAGAAATGTAATCGAAGGACGGAAGGTATTCATTTTCACGGACCATAAGCCGCTCACGTTCGCATTCAAACAAGATGCGAACAAACCCACAGCAAGACAGCAACGGTTGTTGAGCTATGTCAGCGAGTACACAACGGATATATCTCACATCTCTGGCGCGAAAAACATCCCTGCAGATATCCTATCGAGATTGGAAACGATTTCCTTACCATCTACGATAAACCACAATGACTTTGCCAGACAGCAGGAAAACGACGAACAGTTGCAAACCTGGCAGAAAAACAACCCCGATGTAAAAAAAATGAAATGCACTGCATTCGACATAGAGCTGTTTTGCCAACAGCAAGGCGAAAAGACTCGCGTTTGTGTTCCCCGTCAATATCAGAAAATCATATTCGAACAAATTCACCGAATGGCACACCCCGGTACCAAAGCCACACAAGCCCAAATTTTGCAGAGCTACGTTTGGCCAGGGGTAAAAAAGGATGTATCAAACTGGGTACGTGCTTGTATCGAGTGTCAGAAAAACAAAGTTACCAAGTATACCAAATCAGAGCCAGCAGAAATCGAAATACCGGACGAAAGGTTTGATCACGTCCACATAGACATCGTAGGTCCCTTGCCAGTTTCTAATGGTATGCGCTACATTCTGACCATGATCGACCGCTTCAGTAGGTGGCCAGAAGCAGTGGCCATCCCCGATATGACTGCAGAAACTGTAGCTAAAGTTTTCGTCGAAGTGTGGGTATCAAGATTTGGTACTCCGAGTAAGCTGACATCAGATCAAGGTCGACAGTTCGAATCGCAACTGATGAAAGAGCTGTCTGAGTTGCTGAGATTAGAACGACTGCACACCACGCCTTACCACCCTCAAGCTAACGGTATGATCGAATGCTGGCATAGACCGCTCAAAACTGCACTAGAATCGTACAAAAAAAGTTGGACCGAAGCTCTGCCACTAGTCTTGCTAGGTTTGCGAACTGCGCTGCGCAACGGAACATCAGCTTCTGAGATGCTCTATGGCACATATTTTTCTAAGAACAGATAGAATTAGAGCAGCGTTGGAACCGCCATTTACCGGTCCATATGAAGTAATCTCAAGAACCGTCAAGACCTTCACCATCAAAATCAGAAACAGAGCCGTGACAGTGTCCATCGACAGAGTTAAACCAGCATACATAGCCAGGGATCCCGATATCGTTTCTCCATCCGACCGGATCACAGAAAGCGGGCACCACGTACGTTTTCGGATTAAATAGGTATTTTTCTAGCAAGGGGGAGTGATGCGGTGCGCATTATTCATGAGCTATTCTGGCATCCCTGGTTCTCAGTCGCCCCAGTGAGAAATGAGCGCGAGAGAACTACCGTTAATCTTGTCCGAACACGTTCAAGTTTTTCTATTATTCCATTCTTGTAATCGACGCAGATGAGACGCCATAATAAAGTAGTTTTGTTAAGTTAGATATTAGACCATCCGGGTTTTCATTTCACGCACCTTACATATTTCGCTTACTTTCATTCATTTAGCGTTTTTCTTTTTTGCTCATATTCAAAAAAGAGCTAACAACTTTACCCTTTGCCCTTTGACCTGATGTTCACAAGAATAAACCACAACACATACCGTCAACCACCTCTCCTAAGTAAATTCAGGGTGGTTTGAAAGAATACAAATTCGATGGCTCTACTCACCATAACTTCAACGACCTTCGGATTCATAGTTGGTATAGTTGAATCAGATTGCGTCTCACATCCGTTACTTGAAGGCAAATGAGTCATTGTTTTTACTTGCGTGGAAAGTTGTTTTGGTGCCTTTAAGTGTGAAGTATGCTGCATGTTTTCAATTTTCATAGATGTTGGGGAAATCAAGCTCGGTGTTATGTTTCCAGTACCAGCATGGCGCGGTTTTTTGGAGCTACTTTTTGTTTCATCAGAATTACTTGGGTAGGGGCTATACCAAGTAATTCTGTCAAAGTAATTTTGATCTCATCAACGGTTTGATCGTTGATGAGACCTTTCAATACGACCTTGAACGGCTTGGCGCTCTTCGTATCATATGTAAAAAATTTATACATCTTTTCAGTTAAATACTGAATAAGACGATTCCAATCTTTCAATGTTTGGGCCAGTAAACGGCATTCGCCTCTTCGGCCAATTTGATAAGTAACTTTGACGTCGGAGAGAAACGTAGAAAGTTCTCTTTTAAAAACATTAAATCCAGAAGCAATAGTTACCACAATAGGTGGAACTTTCTCCTTTTTTACAGAAATTTCACTTTGAATAGTTTTACTTTCGAACATTTCAATTTCGCCGGCTTCTTGCTCAGGCAGAATATAATATAAATTTTCACTGCATAAGCTAGTTTTAGAAAGAGATGCCTCTCTTTTCCTCCCCGTAGCGATGCGTGGCTTCTTTTTTCGTCCTGCCATTTCAGGTGATACGAAAAAAGTTCAAAATAATATCAAATTGCAAGTATTGAGAAAGAAAGAAATAGGTAGTCTTGAGAAAGACTGATGTAAGTTAACTTCCAGGTAATCTTTAAAAGATACACTGACAAAACACAAACTTTGAAGCTATAGGCAGTCAAAGACCAGTCCACAAGCAACCGAAAATACGTCTGATCTGTCGGGCAGCTCAAGACGCACTGTAGTACCCGACTATGAAAAAGTCAAGTACATGATGGGTATTTGAAACAAGAGCTCCAACGTAATCCTTTAACTATACTCCGCGTTCAAACTGTATGGTTTAAGCGATAATTCATTTGCCGATATGTAAAAATATCACCAGTCAATACGTTATTAAATATTATGTCATTGCTTTATAAATACAGATACAGTATAAGCTTACACTATTTGTCATTACTTTGAAACATGATGTCAAATTTGATTAACGGTTTTTATTTTAGATGTTTGAAATATCGCCATGTAGTTTTCGATTTTTCTAAAATCCATCATAGGTACTATGTTGCATTTCGTACAAAAACCAAGCATTTGATTTGTTTTAAAAAAAGAACAAGACAAATTCCAAAATCAACGTAAAAAACCGCCTAAATTCCGAAATTCGCGTAGAAAACTTAATTTGCCAAAGGTTTCCCATTTCTGCTAAATACTTCCCAAAAAAATTAACAGCAGTGTTATTTTCACCTACGAAATGAGCTGAACATCAAGGAAAAATGTAGAACGAACGATCTTCAGACATTCTAAATAAGCAATTTTAAAATGAAATGCCATTAACACTCTAGTGCCCAATGCCGCCATTTGGCGGGCTTCAGTCGAAGTTCCGAAAAGCTTTAATAAATACTTAAAAAGTGTTTATAATGGTTTATAATGATTTTATCGAAGTCCGTTTAGAAAATAATTTGGGCACTAGAGGGTTAAAAAAGCTGCAACAAAAACGAATATTCTGAAAAATCTGCGTATAATCCGAAATGCGCAAAAAAATGCGTTAATTTCGAAATCTGCGTGAAAAGACCTTAGTGTATTTTCCGTTGAAAACCTTATACAGTATACGCATTCAAGGCTTACACCACACATTTCAGGTTTAAAACCAGAAACAAGGGAACGCGGGGACAGAATTTTCATGCGCGAAATTGAATATGTGTGAGGTTATACCGGAGTATCACAGAGTGATTTGAACTGCTTAATAATGATTAGGAGACGTCAGTACCCAGTTATTCTAGGCTTTGCCATGACTATAACGTGCGTACGTGAGCAACATTTCATTCAAATAAAAAATGGTCGAAGCATATGCGGTGCGCATTATTCATGAGCTATTCTGGCATCCCTGATTCTCAGTCGCCCCAGTGAGAAATGAGCGCGAGAGAACTACCGTTAATCTTGTCCGAACACGTTCAAGTTTTTCTATTATTCCATTCTTGTAATCGACGCAGATGAGACGCCATAATAAAGTAGTTTTGTTAAGTTAGATATTAGACCATCCGGTGTTTCATTTCACGCACCTTATTGGTGACCCCGACGTCTTACGGAACCTACTCACATCAGTCAGAGGATGTCGAACGACCAAGACTTAAAGGACGAAATCGACCGCTTACAGGCGGAGCTAACAGCAGCGCGAGCCGCGAGAGATAATGCGGCAGGACAAATCAACATCCCCAACGTAGTGAACAAAATCGGCAATAAAATCGGCCCCTTTTGGAAACGCGATCCGACACTTTGGTTCGCCCAGCTTGAAGCACAATTTATGCTCGCCGGAATTAACCGTGATGAAACCCGCTATTATCATGTTTTAGCAGCCATTGATTCCGAAATCCTCGCATGTTGTTCAGACATAATCCGTGACCCTCCTGCACAGGAGCGTTACGCAGCAATCAAAACAAGAATCATCGTAGAGTACAGCTCCAGTGAACAGAATCGTATCCAACAACTTCTGAGAGGATGTGAACTAGGAGACCGCAAACCTTCGCAGCTGCTACGCGAAATGAAGGATTTAGCCAGAGATGTCATTACCGACGAAAAAATCATTAAATCGCTATGGATGCAGCAGCTACCCAAAACCACTCAAGTCGTCCTCAAAGTGTCAGAAGCCACTGTACAGTTGCCGCAGCTTGCCGAGCAAGCTGATAAACTCAATGACATTACTAAAACACGGACTTGGTCAACGGCTGCAGTTGCCACAGACGGGGAGAAAGACTTCGATTTGGCAGAGCTACGTGCACAATTTGCAGAGCTCTCAAACGAGCTGGCTGAATTCCGTCAAGGACGCAATAGATCCCCCGACAGAAGCTCTAGCAGACAGCGGAATACTCGAAATAACTCCCGTGAATATCACCCATTCTGCTACTACCATAGAACATTCGGCGCTGATGCGAGAAACTGTCGAAAACCATGTCAATTTAGATCAAAAAACTAATACAGCTGCAATCAGCGACGGGTGAAAGCAGCGAATTAAATCAATCCCGTCTAATCACCCTTGATCCGGCCACCAACTACAAATTTTTAGTCGACACCGGTGCAGACCTGTCGGTTCTGCCATGCTCGCAGAGACACGAACGAAAGCCAACTTCAGGAATGAATTTGTACACAGCCAATGGTTCCCGCATCGCAACTTTCGGCACAGAAACATATAAACCAACTTGCGGTCTGCGCAGGAACTTTCCATGGCGGTTTATTATAGCAAACGTAACTTCGCCGATTTTAGGTGCAGATTCTCTGAAACACTATAACTTGATGATGGACCTACGAGGTAAGTGCTTGATAGATAAAACGACCAACATAAAAGCATACGGCCACCTAAACACAGTTGCAGTAGGATTATTTGGTTTGAAAACCTTTTCCCACCAGAGCGATTATGGAAATTTGCTCAGCGAATTTTCAGATGTCACTAAGCCGCGCCTCCCCAACCAAGAAGTTAAACACAATGTTAAACATACCATAAAAATCGAGGGCCCTCCATGCCACTCTAAATTCCGCAGGCTGCCGCCGCATAAGCTCGAAGCGCTACGTAAGGAACTAAAACTTTTCTTAGAGCTCGGTTATATACGTCCATCGAAAAGTCCATACTCAAGTCCGGTGCATCTGGCTACAAAAACGTTACATAATGGTGAGGTTAAATACAGACTCGTAGGCGATTACAGAAATCTTAACGATTCTACCATTGGAGACCGCTATCCATTACCACACATTTACGATATTTGCCAAGCACTGCGAGGAAAAACTATATTCTCAGTGCTCGACCTCGAACGCGCATATTATCAAATCCCCATGCACGAGATGGATGTCGAAAAAACTGCCATCATCACGCCACTGGGCCTATACGAATTTCTTGTAATGCCTCCCGGACTGAAGAACTCTGGCCAAACATTTCAAAGATTTATAAACAATCTTTTTTCCGATCTCCCCTTTGTAGTTGGCTACCTAGATGACCTGCTTATAGCTTCATCATCGGCGAAGGAGCATCGAGAACACCTTCGATTAGTCTTCGAAAGACTAAGAGAAAACGGTCTACAAATCAATCCTGATAAATGCCAACTAGGAAAGGAAAAGGTGCGCTTTGTGGGGCAGTTAATCACCACCGATGGTTGCAAAACAGTTCCGGAAAAGGTAGCAGCAATTGCGGAGTACCCGAAACCTGATACAGTGCAGAATTTGAGGCGCTTTCTAGCCCTAGTAAATTACTATCGTCGATTTCTTCCTCATGCCGCCGAAATTCAGCTACCCCTACGTAAACTGATACCGTCGAACAAAAAGAACGACAAAACACTTATTGTGTGGACCGCCGAGGCAGAAACCGCCTTCAAGAAATGCAAGCAGTCTCTGATAGAAGCCACAGCTTTAGATTATCACGACTCGAACTCCCAGTTGTCACTGTCAGTCGACGCGTCAGATATAGCTGCTGGAGCTGTATTGCAGCAACTATCAAACGGTGCCTGGAAGCCATTGGGCTACTTTTCCGTCAAATTTAGTGATCGCGAACAACGATATTCAACTTACGATAGGGAGCTACTTGCCATGTACCTTGGTGTTAAGCACTTCAGAAATGTGATCGAAGGACGGAAGGTATTCATTTTCACGGACCATAAGCCGCTCACGTTCGCATTCAAACAAGATGCGAACAAACCCACAGCAAGACAGCAACGGTTGTTGAGCTATGTCAGCGAGTACACAACGGATATATCTCACATCTCTGGCGCGAAAAACATCCCTGCAGATATCCTATCGAGATTGGAAACGATTTCCTTACCATCTACGATAAACCACAATGACTTTGCCAGACAGCAGGAAAACGACGAACAGTTGCAAACCTGGCAGAAAAACAACCCCGATGTAAAAAAAATGAAATGCACTGCATTCGACATAGAGCTGTTTTGCCAACAGCAAGGCGAAAAGACTCGCGTTTGTGTTCCCCGTCAATATCAGAAAATCATATTCGAACAAATTCACCGAATGGCACACCCCGGTACCAAAGCCACACAAGCCCAAATTTTGCAGAGCTACGTTTGGCCAGGGGTAAAAAAGGATGTATCAAACTGGGTACGTGCTTGTATCGAGTGTCAGAAAAACAAAGTTACCAAGTATACCAAATCAGAGCCAGCAGAAATCGAAATACCGGACGAAAGGTTTGATCACGTCCACATAGACATCGTAGGTCCCTTGCCAGTTTCTAATGGTATGCGCTACATTCTGACCATGATCGACCGCTTCAGTAGGTGGCCAGAAGCAGTGGCCATCCCCGATATGACTGCAGAAACTGTAGCTAAAGTTTTCGTCGAAGTGTGGGTATCAAGATTTGGTACTCCGAGTAAGCTGACATCAGATCAAGGTCGACAGTTCGAATCGCAACTGATGAAAGAGCTGTCTGAGTTGCTGGGATTAGAACGACTGCACACCACGCCTTACCACCCTCAAGCTAACGGTATGATCGAATGCTGGCATAGACCGCTCAAAACTGCACTAGAATCGTACAAAAAAAGTTGGACCGAAGCTCTGCCACTAGTCTTGCTAGGTTTGCGAACTGCGCTGCGCAACGGAACATCAGCTTCTGAGATGCTCTATGGCACATATTTTTCTAAGAACAGATAGAATTAGAGCAGCGTTGGAACCGCCATTTACCGGTCCATATGAAGTAATCTCAAGAACCGTCAAGACCTTCACCATCAAAATCAGAAACAGAGCCGTGACAGTGTCCATCGACAGAGTTAAACCAGCATACATAGCCAGGGATCCCGATATCGTTTCTCCATCCGACCGGATCACAGAAAGCGGGCACTACGTACGTTTTCGGATTTAATAGGTATTTTTCTAGCAAGGGGGAGTGATGCGGTGCGCATTATTCATGAGCTATTCTGGCATCCCTGATTCTCAGTCGCCCCAGTGAGAAATGAGCGCGAGAGAACTACCGTTAATCTTGTCCGAACACGTTCAAGTTTTTCTATTATTCCATTCTTGTAATCGATGCAGATGAGACGCCATAATAAAGTAGTTTTGTTAAGTTAGATATTAGACCATCCGGGTTTTCATTTCACGCACCTTACATATTTCGCTTACTTCCATTCATTTAGCGTTTTTCTTTTTTGCTCATATTCAAAAAAGAGCTAACAACTTTACCCTTTGCCCTTTGACCTGATGTTCACAAGAATAAACCACAACACATACCGTCAACCACATCTCCTAAGTAAATTCAGGGTGGTTTGAAAGAATACAAATTCGATGGCTCTACTCACCATAACTTCAACGACCTTCGGATTCATAGTTGGTATATTTGAATCAGATTGCGTCTCACATCCGTTACTTGAAGGCAAATGAGTCATTGTTTTACTTGCGTGAAGAACCGGTGTGTTTTCTTCTACCTCTGGTGCAAATACCGTTCGACTGCTGACTAGCGTGGAAAGTTGTTTTGGTGCCTTTAAGTGTGAAGTATGCTGCATGTTTTCAATTTTCATAGATGTTGGGGAAATCAAGCTCGGTGTTATGTTTCCAGTACCAGCATGGCGCGGTTTTTTGGAGCTACTTTTTGTTTCATCAGAATTACTTGGGTAGGGGCTATACCAAGTAATTCTGTCAAAGTAATTTTGATCTCATCAACGGTTTGATCGTTGATGAGACCTTTCAATACGACCTTGAACGGCTTGGCGCTCTTCGTATCATATGTAAAAAATTTATACATCTTTTCAGTTAAATACTGAATAAGACGATTCCAATCTTTCAATGTTTGGGCCAGTAAACGGCATTCGCCTCTTCGGCCAATTTGATAAGTAACTTTGACGTCGGAGAGAAACGTAGAAAGTTCTCTTTTAAAAACATTAAATCCAGAAGCAATAGTTACCACAATAGGTGGAACTTTCTCCTTTTTTACAGAAATTTCACTTTGAATAGTTTTACTTTCGAACATTTCAATTTCGCCGGCTTCTTGCTCAGGCAGAATATAATATAAATTTTCACTGCATAAGCTAGTTTTAGAAAGAGATGCCTCTCTTTTCCTCCCCGTAGCGATGCGTGGCTTCTTTTTTCGTCCTGCCATTTCAGGTGATACGAAAAAAGTTCAAAATAATATCAAATTGCAAGTATTGAGAAAGAAAGAAATAGGTAGTCTTGAGAAAGACTGATGTAAGTTAACTTCCAGGTAATCTTTAAAAGATACACTGACAAAACACAAACTTTGAAGCTATAGGCAGTCAAAGACCAGTCCACAAGCAACCGAAAATACGTCTGATCTGTCGGGCAGCTCAAAACGCACTGTAGTACCCGACTATGAAAAAGTCAAGTACATGATGGGTATTTGAAACAAGAGCTCCAACGTAATCCTTTAACTATACTCCGCGTTCAAACTGTATGGTTTAAGCGATAATTCATTTGCCGATATGTAAAAATATCACCAGTCAATACGTTATTAAATATTATGTCATTGCTTTATAAATACAGATACAGTATAAGCTTACACTATTTGTCATTACTTTGAAACATGATGTCAAATTTGATTAACGGTTTTTATTTTAGATGTTTGAAATATCGCCATGTCTACTGCCTGCTTAATGAACTTGCGTGTTAACGGGAAAAAGCCGTTGTTAAATATAGAAATTCAGTTCGAAAAAATTAGCCGTACGGAGCACCTTCCGTAGTTGTGTCGCACTTGCAAGCACGACGCAGACTGACTTCGGTCTCGATCACACAGGTCTATAAGAGTTATCAGCATCAGCTGACTCTTCTGTGTGTGATGAGACATTCCTTTCAGTCTATAAATAAATAACGCTTGCACAGCAGTGTGTGTAGTTAGGGATGAGCAATAGAATAAGTCGACAGCGGAATGTGATACGATATAGATTGTGGAACAGTACCACCGTCCCCCGTAGTTTAATTGGTCAAAACACCATGCCGGAGACAGGGAGATTGCGGGTTCATGTCCCGTCGGGATGCGGTATATTTTTCCAAATCTGTATCATATTTCCAGTTCGCTTATTTTTCGTTCTTCCTCTACTCACATACTGCCTGCTTAATGAACTATCGCCATGTAGTTTTCGATTTTTCTAAAATCCATCATAGGTACTATGTTGCATTTCGTACAAAAACCAAGCATTTGATTTGTTTTAAAAAAAGAACAAGACAAATTCCAAAATCAACGTAAAAAACCGCCTAAATTCCGAAATTCGCGTAGAAAACTTAATTTGCCAAAGGTTTCCCATTTCTGCTAAATACTTCCCAAAAAAATTAACAGCAGTGTTATTTTCACCTACGAAATGAGCTGAACATCAAGGAAAAATGTAGAACGAACGATCTTCAGACATTCTAAATAAGCAATTTTAAAATGAAATGCCATTAACACTCTAGTGCCCAATGCCGCCATTTGGCGGGCTTCAGTCGAAGTTCCGAAAAGCTTTAATAAATACTTAAAAAGTGTTTATAATGGTTTATAATGATTTTATCGAAGTCCGTTTAGAAAATAATTTGGGCACTAGAGGGTTAAAAAAGCTGCAACAAAAACGAATATTCTGAAAAATCTGCGTATAATCCGAAATGCGCAAAAAAATGCGTTAATTTCGAAATCTGCGTGAAAAGACCTTAGTGTATTTTCCGTTGAAAACCTTATACAGTATACGCATTCAAGGCTTACACCACACATTTCAGGTTTAAAACCAGAAACAAGGGAACGCGGGGACAGAATTTTCATGCGCGAAATTGAATATGTGTGAGGTTATACCGGAGTATCACAGAGTGATTTGAACTGCTTAATAATGATTAGGAGACGTCAGTACCCAGTTATTCTAGGCTTTGCCATGACTATAACGTGCGTACGTGAGCAACATTTCATTCAAATAAAAAATGGTCGAAGCATATGCGGTGCGCATTATTCATGAGCTATTCTGGCATCCCTGGTTCTCAGTCGCCCCAGTGAGAAATGAGCGCGAGAGAACTACCGTTAATCTTGTCCGAACACGTTCAAGTTTTTCTATTATTCCATTCTTGTAATCGACGCAGATGAGACGCCATAATAAAGTAGTTTTGTTAAGTTAGATATTAGACCATCCGGTGTTTCATTTCACGCACCTTATTGGTGACCCCGACGTCTTACGGAACCTACTCACATCAGTCAGAGGATGTCGAACGACCAAGACTTAAAGGACGAAATCGACCGCTTACAGGCGGAGCTAACAGCAGCGCGAGCCGCGAGAGATAATGCGGCAGGACAAATCAACATCCCCAACGTAGTGAACAAAATCGGCATTAAAATCGGCCCCTTTTGGAAACGCGATCCGACACTTTGGTTCGCCCAGCTTGAAGCACAATTTATGCTCGCCGGAATTAACCGTGATGAAACCCGCTATTATCATGTTTTAGCAGCCATTGATTCCGAAATCCTCGCATGTTGTTCAGACATAATCCGTGACCCTCCTGCACAGAAGCGTTACGCAGCAATCAAAACAAGAATCATCGTAGAGTACAGCTCCAGTGAACAGAATCGTATCCAACAACTTCTGAGAGGATGTGAACTAGGAGACCGCAAACCTTCGCAGCTGCTACGCGAAATGAAGGATTTAGCCAGAGATGTCATTACCGATGAAAAAATCATTAAATCGCTATGGATGCAGCAGCTACCCAAAACCACTCAAGTCGTCCTCAAAGTGTCAGAAGCCACTGTACAGTTGCCGCAGCTTGCCGAGCAAGCTGATAAACTCAATGACATTACTAAAACACGGACTTGGTCAACGGCTGCAGTTGCCACAGACGGGGAGAAAGACTTCGATTTGGCAGAGCTACGTGCACAATTTGCAGAGCTCTCAAACGAGCTGGCTGAATTCCGTCAAGGACGCAATAGATCCCGCGACAGAAGCTCTAGCAGACAGCGGAATACTCGAAATAACTCCCGTGAATATCACCCATTCTGCTACTACCATAGAACATTCGGCGCTGATGCGAGAAACTGTCGAAAACCATGTCAATTTAGATCAAAAAACTAATACAGCTGCAATCAGCGACGGGTGAAAGCAGCGAATTAAATCAATCCCGTCTAATCACCCTTGATCCGGCCACCAACTACAAATTTTTAGTCGACACCGGTGCAGACCTGTCGGTTCTGCCATGCTCGCCAAGACACGAACGAAAGCCAACTTCAGGAATGAATTTGTACACAGCCAATGGTTCCCGCATCGCAACTTTCGGCACAGAAACATATAAACCAACTTTCGGTCTGCGCAGGAACTTTCCATGGCGGTTTATTATAGCAAACGTAACTTCGCCGATTTTAGGTGCAGATTCTCTGAAACACTATAACTTGATGGTGGACCTACGAGGTAAGTGCTTGATAGATAAAACGACCAACATAAAAGCATACGGCCACCTAAACACAGTTGCAGTAGGATTATTTGGTTTGAAAACCTTTTCCCACCAGAGCGATTATGGAAATTTGCTCAGCGAATTTTCAGATGTCACTAAGCCGCGCCTCCCCAACCAAGAAGTTAAACACAATGTTAAACATACCATAAAAATCGAGGGCCCTCCATGCCACTCTAAATTCCGCAGGCTGCCGCCGCATAAGCTCGAAGCGCTACGTAAGGAACTAAAACTTTTCTTAGAGCTCGGTTATATACGTCCATCGAAAAGTCCATACTCAAGTCCGGTGCATCTGGCTACAAAAACGTTACATAATGGTGAGGTTAAATACAGACTCGTAGGCGATTAAAGAAATCTTTACGATTCTACCATTGGAGACCGCTATCCATTACCACACATTTACGATATTTGCCAAGCACTGCGAGGAAAAACTATATTCTCAGTGCTCGACCTCGAACGCGCATATTATCAAATCCCCATGCACGAGATGGATGTCGAAAAAACTGCCATCATCACGCCACTGGGCCTATACGAATTTCTTGTAATGCCTCCCGGACTGAAGAACTCTGGCCAAACATTTCAAAGATTTATAAACAATCTTTTTTTCGATCTCCCCTTTGTAGTTGGCTACCTAGATGACCTGCTTATAGCTTCATCATCGGCGAAGGAGCATCGAGAACACCTTCGATTAGTCTTCGAAAGACTGAGAGAAAACGGTCTACAAATCAATCCTGATAAATGCCAACTAGGAAAGGAAAAGGTGCGCTTTGTGGGGCAGTTAATCACCACCGATGGTTGCAAAACAGTTCCGGAAAAGGTAGCAGCAATTGCGGAGTACCCGAAACCTGATACAGTGCAGAATTTGAGGCGCTTTCTAGCCCTAGTAAATTACTATCGTCGATTTCTTCCTCATGCCGCCGAAATTCAGCTACCCCTACGTAAACTGATACCGTCGAACAAAAAGAACGACAAAACACTTATTGTGTGGACCGCTGAGGCAGAAACCGCCTTCAAGAAATGCAAGCAGTCTCTGATAGAAGCCACAGCTTTAGATTATCACGACTCGAACTCCCAGTTGTCACTGTCAGTCGACGCGTCAGATATAGCTGCTGGAGCTGTATTGCAGCAACTATCAAACGGTGCCTGGAAGCCATTGGGCTACTTTTCCGTCAAATTTAGTGATCGCGAACAACGATATTCAACTTACGATAGGGAGCTACTTGCCATGTACCTTGGTGTTAAGCACTTCAGAAATGTAATCGAAGGACGGAAGGTATTCATTTTCACGGACCATAAGCCGCTCACGTTCGCATTCAAACAAGATGCGAACAAACCCACAGCAAGACAGCAACGGTTGTTGAGCTATGTCAGCGAGTACACAACGGATATATCTCACATCTCTGGCGCGAAAAACATCCCTGCAGATATCCTATCGAGATTGGAAACGATTTCCTTACCATCTACGATAAACCACAATGACTTTGCCAGACAGCAGGAAAACGACGAACAGTTGCAAACCTGGCAGAAAAACAACCCCGATGTAAAAAAAATGAAATGCACTGCATTCGACATAGAGCTGTTTTGCCAACAGCAAGGCGAAAAGACTCGCGTTTGTGTTCCCCGTCAATATCAGAAAATCATATTCGAACAAATTCACCGAATGGCACACCCCGGTACCAAAGCCACACAAGCCCAAATTTTGCAGAGCTACGTTTGGCCAGGGGTAAAAAAGGATGTATCAAACTGGGTACGTGCTTGTATCGAGTGTCAGAAAAACAAAGTTACCAAGTATACCAAATCAGAGCCAGCAGAAATCGAAATACCGGACGAAAGGTTTGATCACGTCCACATAGACATCGTAGGTCCCTTGCCAGTTTCTAATGGTATGCGCTACATTCTGACCATGATCGACCGCTTCAGTAGGTGGCCAGAAGCAGTGGCCATCCCCGATATGACTGCAGAAACTGTAGCTAAAGTTTTCGTCGAAGTGTGGGTATCAAGATTTGGTACTCCGAGTAAGCTGACATCAGATCAAGGTCGACAGTTCGAATCGCAACTGATGAAAGAGCTGTCTGAGTTGCTGGGATTAGAACGACTGCACACCACGCCTTACCACCCTCAAGCTAACGGTATGATCGAATGCTGGCATAGACCGCTCAAAACTGCACTAGAATCGTACAAAAAAAGTTGGACCGAAGCTCTGCCACTAGTCTTGCTAGGTTTGCGAACTGCGCTGCGCAACGGAACATCAGCTTCTGAGATGCTCTATGGCACATATTTTTCTAAGAACAGATAGAATTAGAGCAGCGTTGGAACCGCCATTTACCGGTCCATATGAAGTAATCTCAAGAACCGTCAAGACCTTCACCATCAAAATCAGAAACAGAGCCGTGACAGTGTCCATCGACAGAGTTAAACCAGCATACATAGCCAGGGATCCCGATATCGTTTCTCCATCCGACCGGATCACAGAAAGCGGGCACCACGTACGTTTTCGGATTTAATAGGTATTTTTCTAGCAAGGGGGAGTGATGCGGTGCGCATTATTCATGAGCTATTCTGGCATCCCTGATTCTCAGTCGCCCCAGTGAGAAATGAGCGCGAGAGAACTACCGTTAATCTTGTCCGAACACGTTCAAGTTTTTCTATTATTCCATTCTTGTAATTAGTTAAGTTAGATATTAGACCATCCGGGTTTTCATTTCACGCACCTTACATATTTCGCTTACTTCCATTCATTTAGCGTTTTTCTTTTTTGCTCATATTCAAAAAAGAGCTAACAACTTTACCCTTTGCCCTTTGACCTGATGTTCACAAGAATAAACCACAACACATACCGTCAACCACCTCTCCTAAGTAAATTCAGGGTGGTTTGAAAGAATACAAATTCGATGGCTCTACTCACCATAACTTCAACGACCTTCGGATTCATAGTTGGTATAGTTGAATCAGATTGCGTCTCACACCCGTCACTTGAAGGCAAATGAGTCATTGTTTTACTTGCGTGAAGAACCGGTGTGTTTTCTTCTACCTCTGGTGCAAATACCGTTCGACTGCTGACTAGCGTGGAAAGTTGTTTTGGTGCCTTTAAGTGTGAAGTATGCTGCATGTTTTCAATTTTCATAGATGTTGGGGAAATCAAGCTCGGTGTTATGTTTCCAGTACCAGCATGGCGCGGTTTTTTGGAGCTACTTTTTGTTTCATCAGAATTACTTGGGTAGGGGCTATACCAAGTAATTCTGTCAAAGTAATTTTGATCTCATCAACGGTTTGATCGTTGATGAGACCTTTCAATACGACCTTGAACGGCTTGGCGCTCTTCGTATCATATGTAAAAAATTTATACATCTTTTCAGTTAAATACTGAATAAGACGATTCCAATCTTTCAATGTTTGGGCCAGTAAACGGCATTCGCCTCTTCGGCCAATTTGATAAGTAACTTTGACGTCGGAGAGAAACGTAGAAAGTTCTCTTTTAAAAACATTAAATCCAGAAGCAATAGTTACCACAATAGGTGGAACTTTCTCCTTTTTACAGAAATTTCACTTTGAATAGTTTTACTTTCGAACATTTCAATTTCGCCGGCTTCTTGCTCAGGCAGAATATAATATAAATTTTCACTGCATAAGCTAGTTTTAGAAAGAGATGCCTCTCTTTTCCTCCCCGTAGCGATGCGTGGCTTCTCTTTTCGTCCTGCCATTTCAGGTGATACGAAAAAAGTTCATAATAATATCAAATTGCAAGTATTGAGAAAGAAAGAAATAGGTAGTCTTGAGAAAGACTGATGTAAGTTAACTTCCAGGTAATCTCTAAAAGATACACTGACAAAACACAAACTTTGAAGCTATAAGCAGTCAAAGACCAGTCCACAAGCAACCGAAAATACGTCTGATCTGTCGGGCAGCTCAAGACGCACTGTAGTACCCGACTATGAAAAAGTCAAGTACATGATGGGTATTTGAAACAAGAGCTCCAACGTAATCCTTTAACTATACTCCGCGTTCAAACTGTATGGTTTAAGCGATAATTCATTTGCCGATATGTAAAAATATCACCAGTCAATACGTTATTAAATATTATGTCATTGCTTTATAAATACAGATACAGTATAAGCTTACACTATTTGTCATTACTTTGAAACATGATGTCAAATTTGATTAACGGTTTTTATTTTAGATGTTTGAAATATCGCCATGTAGTTTTCGATTTTTCTAAAATCCATCATAGGTACTATGTTGCATTTCGTACAAAAACCAAGCATTTGATTTGTTTTAAAAAAAGAACAAGACAAATTCCAAAATCACCGTAAAAACCGCCTAAATTCCGAAATTCGCGTAGAAAACTTAATTTGCCAAAGGTTTCCCATTTCTGCTAAATACTTCCCAAAAAAATTAACAGCAGTGTTATTTTCACCTACGAAATGAGCTGAACATCAAGGAAAAATGTAGAACGAACGATCTTCAGACATTCTAAATAAGCAATTTTAAAATGAAATGCCATTAACACTCTAGTGCCCAATGCCGCCATTTGGCGGGCTTCAGTCGAAGTTCCGAGAAGCTTTAATAAATACTTAAAAAGTGTTTATAATGGTTTATAATGATTTTATCGAAGTCCGTTTAGAAAATAATTTGGGCACTAGAGGGTTAAAAAAGCTGCAACAAAAACGAATATTCTGAAAAATCTGCGTATAATCCGAAATGCGCAAAAAAATGCGTTAATTTCGAAATCTGCGTGAAAAGACCTTAGTGTATTTTCCGTTGAAAACCTTATACAGTATACGCATTCAAGGCTTACACCACACATTTCAGGTTTAAAACCAGAAACAAGGGAACGCGGGGACAGAATTTTCATGCGCGAAATTGAATATGTGTGAGGTTATACCGGAGTATCACAGAGTGATTTGAACTGCTTAATAATGATTAGGAGACGTCAGTACCCAGTTATTCTAGGCTTTGCCATGACTGTAACGTGCGTACGTGAGCAACATTTCATTCAAATAAAAAATGGTCGAAGCATATGCGGTGCGCATTATTCATGAGCTATTCTGGCATCCCTGATTCTCAGTCGCCCCAGTGAGAAATGAGCGCGAGAGAACTACCGTTAATCTTGTCCGAACACGTTCAAGTTTTTCTATTATTCCATTCTTGTAATCGACGCAGATGAGACGCCATAATAAAGTAGTTTTGTTAAGTTAGATATTAGACCATCCGGTGTTTCATTTCACGCACCTTATTGGTGACCCCGACGTCTTACGGAACCTACTCACATCAGTCAGAGGATGTCGAACGACCAAGACTTAAAGGACGAAATCGACCGCTTACAGGCGGAGCTAACAGCAGCGCGAGCCGCGAGAGATAATACGGCAGGACAAATCAACATCCCCAACGTAGTGAACAAAATCGGCAATAAAATCGGCCCCTTTTGGAAACGCGATCCGACACTTTGGTTCGCCCAGCTTGAAGCACAATTTATGCTCGCCGGAATTAACCGTGATGAAACCCGCTATTATCATGTTTTAGCAGCCATTGATTCCGAAATCCTCGCATGTTGTTCAGACATAATCCGTGACCCTCCTGCACAGGAGCGTTACGCAGCAATCAAAACAAGAATCATCGTAGAGTACAGCTCCAGTGAACAGAATCGTATCCAACAACTTCTGAGAGGATGTGAACTAGGAGACCGCAAACCTTCGCAGCTGCTACGCGAAATGAAGGATTTAGCCAGAGATGTCATTACCGATGAAAAAATCATTAAATCGCTATGGATGCAGCAGCTACCCAAAACCACTCAAGTCGTCCTCAAAGTGTCAGAAGCCACTGTACAGTTGCCGCAGCTTGCCGAGCAAGCTGATAAACTCAATGACATTACTAAAACACGGACTTGGTCAACGGCTGCAGTTGCCACAGACGGGGAGAAAGACTTCGATTTGGCAGAGCTACGTGCACAATTTGCAGAGCTCTCAAACGAGCTGGCTGAATTCCGTCAAGGACGCAATAGATCCCGCGACAGAAGCTCTAGCAGACAGCGGAATACTCGAAATAACTCCCGTGAATATCACCCATTCTGCTACTACCATAGAACATTCGGCGCTGATGCGAGAAACTGTCGAAAACCATGTCAATTTAGATCAAAAAACTAATACAGCTGCAATCAGCGACGGGTGAAAGCAGCGAATTAAATCAATCCCGTCTAATCACCCTTGATCCGGCCACCAACTACAAATTTTTAGTCGACACCGGTGCAGACCTGTCGGTTCTGCCATGCTCGCCGAGACACGAACGAAAGCCAACTTCAGGAATGAATTTGTACACAGCCAATGGTTCCCGCATCGCAACTTTCGGCACAGAAACATATAAACCAACTTTCGGTCTGCGCAGGAACTTTCCATGGCGGTTTATTATAGCAAACGTAACTTCGCCGATTTTAGGTGCAGATTCTCTGAAACACTATAACTTGATGGTGGACCTACGAGGTAAGTGCTTGATAGATAAAACGACCAACATAAAAGCATACGGCCACCTAAACACAGTTGCAGTAGGATTATTTGGTTTGAAAACCTTTTCCCACCAGAGCGATTATGGAAATTTGCTAAGCGAATTTTCAGATGTCACTAAGCCGCGCCTCCCCAACCAAGAAGTTAAACACAATGTTAAACATACCATAAAAATCGAGGGCCCTCCATGCCACTCTAAATTCCGCAGGCTGCCGCCGCATAAGCTCGAAGCGCTACGTAAGGAACTAAAACTTTTCTTAGAGCTCGGTTATATACGTCCATCGAAAAGTCCATACTCAAGTCCGGTGCATCTGGCTACAAAAACGTTACATAATGGTGAGGTTAAATACAGACTCGTAGGCGATTACAGAAATCTTAACGATTCTACCATTGGAGACCGCTATCCATTACCACACATTTACGATATTTGCCAAGCACTGCGAGGAAAAACTATATTCTCAGTGCTCGACCTCGAACGCGCATATTATCAAATCCCCATGCACGAGATGGATGTCGAAAAAACTGCCATCATCACGCCACTGGGCCTATACGAATTTCTTGTAATGCCTCCCGGACTGAAGAACTCTGGCCAAACATTTCAAAGATTTATAAACAATCTTTTTTTCGATCTCCCCTTTGTAGTTGGCTACCTAGATGACCTGCTTATAGCTTCATCATCGGCGAAGGAGCATCGAGAACACCTTCGATTAGTCTTCGAAAGACTGAGAGAAAACGGTCTACAAATCAATCCTGATAAATGCCAACTAGGAAAGGAAAAGGTGCGCTTTGTGGGGCAGTTAATCACCACCGATGGTTGCAAAACAGTTCCGGAAAAGGTAGCAGCAATTGCGGAGTACCCGAAACCTGATACAGTGCAGAATTTGAGGCGCTTTCTAGCCCTAGTAAATTACTATCGTCGATTTCTTCCTCATGCCGCCGAAATTCAGCTACCCCTACGTAAACTGATACCGTCGAACAAAAAGAACGACAAAACACTTATTGTGTGGACCGCCGAGGCAGAAACCGCCTTCAAGAAATGCAAGCAGTCTCTGATAGAAGCCACAGCTTTAGATTATCACGACTCGAACTCCCAGTTGTCACTGTCAGTCGACGCGTCAGATATAGCTGCTGGAGCTGTATTGCAGCAACTATCAAACGGTGCCTGGAAGCCATTGGGCTACTTTTCCGTCAAATTTAGTGATCGCGAACAACGATATTCAACTTACGATAGGGAGCTACTTGCCATGTACCTTGGTGTTAAGCACTTCAGAAATGTAATCGAAGGACGGAAGGTATTCATTTTCACGGACCATAAGCCGCTCACGTTCGCATTCAAACAAGATGCGAACAAACCCACAGCAAGACAGCAACGGTTGTTGAGCTATGTCAGCGAGTACACAACGGATATATCTCACATCTCTGGCGCGAAAAACATCCCTGCAGATATCCTATCGAGATTGGAAACGATTTCCTTACCATCTACGATAAACCACAATGACTTTGCCAGACAGCAGGAAAACGACGAACAGTTGCAAACCTGGCAGAAAAACAACCCCGATGTAAAAAAAATGAAATGCACTGCATTCGACATAGAGCTGTTTTGCCAACAGCAAGGCGAAAAGACTCGCGTTTGTGTTCCCCGTCAATATCAGAAAATCATATTCGAACAAATTCACCGAATGGCACACCCCGGTACCAAAGCCACACAAGCCCAAATTTTGCAGAGCTACGTTTGGCCAGGGGTAAAAAAGGATGTATCGAACTGGGTACGTGCTTGTATCGAGTGTCAGAAAAACAAAGTTACCAAGTATACCAAATCAGAGCCAGCAGAAATCGAAATACCGGACGAAAGGTTTGATCACGCCCACATAGACATCGTAGGTCCCTTGCCAGTTTCTAATGGTATGCGCTACATTCTGACCATGATCGACCGCTTCAGTAGGTGGCCAGAAGCAGTGGCCATCCCCGATATGACTGCAGAAACTGTAGCTAAAGTTTTCGTCGAAGTGTGGGTATCAAGATTTGGTACTCCGAGTAAGCTGACATCAGATCAAGGTCGACAGTTCGAATCGCAACTGATGAAAGAGCTGTCTGAGTTGCTGGGATTAGAACGACTGCACACCACGCCTTACCACCCTCAAGCTAACGGTATGATCGAATGCTGGCATAGACCGCTCAAAACTGCACTAGAATCGTACAAAAAAAGTTGGACCGAAGCTCTGCCACTAGTCTTGCTAGGTTTGCGAACTGCGCTGCGCAACGGAACATCAGCTTCTGAGATGCTCTATGGCACATATTTTTCTAAGAACAGATAGAATTAGAGCAGCGTTGGAACCGCCATTTACCGGTCCATATGAAGTAATCTCAAGAACCGTCAAGACCTTCACCATCAAAATCAGAAACAGAGCCGTGACAGTGTCCATCGACAGAGTTAAACCAGCATACATAGCCAGGGATCCCGATATCGTTTCTCCATCCGACCGGATCACAGAAAGCGGGCACCACGTACGTTTTCGGATTTAATAGGTATTTTTCTAGCAAGGGGGAGTTATGCGGTGCGCATTATTCATGAGCTATTCTGGCATCCCTGATTCTCAGTCGCCCCAGTGAGAAATGAGCGCGAGAGAACTACCGTTAATCTTGTCCGAACACGTTCAAGTTTTTCTATTATTCCATTCTTGTAATCGACGCAGATGAGACGCCATAATAAAGTAGTTTTGTTAAGTTAGATATTAGACCATCCGGGTTTTCATTTCACGCACCTTACATATTTCGCTTACTTCCATTCATTTAGCGTTTTTCTTTTTTGCTCATATTCAAAAAAGAGCTAACAACTTTACCCTTTGCCCTTTGACCTGATGTTCACAAGAATAAACCACAACACATACCGTCAACCACCTCTCCTAAGTAAATTCAGGGTGGTTTGAAAGAATACAAATTCGATGGCTCTACTCACCATAACTTCAACGACCTTCGGATTCATAGTTGGTGTAGTTGAATCAGATTGCGTCTCACATCCGTTTCTTGAAGGCAAATGAGTCATTGTTTTACTTGCGTGAAGAACCGGTGTGTTTTCTTCTACCTCTGGTGCAAATACCGTTCGACTGCTGACTAGCGTGGAAAGTTGTTTTGGTGCCTTTAAGTGTGAAGTATGCTGCATGTTTTCAATTTTCATAGATGTTGGGGAAATCAAGCTCGGTGTTATGTTTCCAGTACCAGCATGGCGCGGTTTTTTGGAGCTACTTGAAATACTGAGTTTTGGTACAATATCTAGTTCAGCTTCTGAAACATTCACATGATCAGTTAAATTTTTTCTTTTATATAATATCGACAATTTAGTTTTTGCATTTAGCATTGATGATTTTTTATCTATTTCTACTAACTCAGCAGTGCTATTTTGTAAGACAGCATTTGCTTCAGTAACGCTTACATTTAGCGGGTTTTCTAACTGGTCTTTTTGAATTTCCAAAGGTGACTTGCGTAACTTTATGAAGTTTTTCTGGGGGGTGACGATTACAGGAGTATCATGAGAACATATTTTTGAGCTACGAGTATCGATATTTTGAATTCTATAAGAACCTGTGATATCTTGGCTTCCCGCTTGATGATTCTCATCAACAGACTGCAAGGACTTTTTCATCGGAACTTTTATTGAACAACTTTCTGTTTCCGGCTTTGAAACATAAGGAGCGAAACTGCATTCCATCGGAGTGTCAGAACTAACACCCTCACTCTCCAGAGAGGATTGCGAACTAGTTTTAATTTTTGATCCAGAAACAAATGATCCAGCATCAGTCGTAGCTAATTTTTTTTTTTTGTATAAAGCCTTTTTATGTTTTGCTACACCTTGGTATTGGTGATGACGTCTTTCAAATTCTTCTTCCGTACGATTGCGATGTAAGTAAACCCAAATTTTACGTTTGGTGTCGTATTTTACGCATGGATCATGTTCGGTGTGCATTCTGTCAAGAGCTCCACTTACTATTGTTTGTAAAACCTGGTCCGTTGCAGTTGGCGATATATATTGAGAAGATTTTAACAATTCGCATATATCGGATCTAGTTCCTTCACCGTTAGGTAGTCTCGCTGTAGCATCACGCACCAAAGTTAATATAGTAACAAAATTCGGTCTATCTGCAGTTAACATGCTGTGTCCCCTTGCTCTAGATATACCTGGTGCTTGGGTGTAAATTCCTTTCACTGGTCCTACTACACTATTGTAAGAATTTTGTTTGTAAGTGAACGACATATGGGGATTCTCATATCGACATTTTTCTTGATCACGAAATAGTTTGATTTCCTGTTCAGTAGCTTTTCTCACGGACCAATCAGTTGGGAAGCGTGGTGGTGGCGGCGATATGGTACGCTCTGATGAGCCATCATCATCATCTATGTAACTTTTACCTATTGTACCAATATACCTTTGTTTGGAATCAATTAATCTCGTTGAATTCAATTGAGCTTTCACGCCCATTTCGTGCTTCCGGTTAAGCCAATAATTGCATAGATCTTGAAGCCGATGATCTGAATCTCTGGATGCCCCTATCCATTGGTAAATGTTGAGTTGTACTTTATACTCAATATACGGAACAAAATCGTCTGGCTGATTAGTGAACTCTCCGGAGAGGAAAAGAATCGCGGATTGTAACATATTTATCCAGTTGTCATTGTTCAAATCGAACCAATCGTTCATAGCTGATGTTGGTGTGGTGAACCACGTATCTAATTTAATTTTAAGCTCATCAATGGTTAAACGATGATCTAAAGTTGAATAAAACATGTCTCGAATAAGTGATAAAAAACATTTATGCGTTTTTCGGCAGAGTTGAACCATTGATTTATCAGTTGACAGTTCGTTTGTTTTAATAAACTCGTCTGTTTTAGTAAGCCAAAAACCGCTCGCATTTTCTGTATCGTTATATTGCTTTGTTTCCTGCTCAGTTGTTTGATTCAATAGTCTTGCAGGTTGTTCGAATAATTCAGACTTCTTTTCATTGATTTCTGATAAGCTTTCATCTTCACGACTTAAATCGTCTAAAGAATTATTCTCGGATGGAGTATCCAGTTTGGATGAAGGAGTCTCAAATAGTCCACTTTGTAGCTGATTACTAGATTGATCGACACCATTAGAGGATTTACTTATTATATGGGTCTGCCGGGTAGCTTTCATGTTAAAAGAATCGTTTGATAATTCGTCGGAAGTGCTTTGGATTAAGACTGTTTCGACATCCGTTAAACTTTGGATAATTGATGAAGACTTGGGCTTAACGTGTATTGGTAATGATCCACCGGAGTAGATCCAATTGCAATGCTTTTTGTTTATCATTGTAGTTTCGTCCGCAGAGGTCATTTTTGATATTGGTAAAATGCGACGATAACCAGAGGAAGCCTGCGTACGGAGCACTACATCCTTCAATTTTATTTCTTGGCAATCTAGTTCGGGATTATCCTGAAATTGAAAAAAAAAAAACAAAAACAAAATAAACAAGAAATAAGGAAGCATTATAGTTAAAAATGAAGGTAGAATTTTTATACTGCGATGTTTTAGAAGTAGAGGTTTTAATCAAAATCACGCCAAATGACCTATGGTCGAATATCGATCATTTTTTATTTGAATGAAACTTTGCACACAAGTACAAGCAAAACTGAGTATTTAAACATAGATAGAGAAGTAGGCAATGTATGTGATTTTTTCGAGGACACGAAAAATCTCGCTTAACTTTTCAAAAGGACCTATCTAACATTGAGAGACTCTCTTTGTTTACTTTCTCTTCGATTAATAACTATGTTATTTTTCATAAAACTCTTTGCATAGTAAGCAAAGCAATATTATAATCTCTCGATTCAGGGCAAGCAAGCGTTGATAATATTTATAATGACGACGTAATTAACGAAGCAAAATGAGAGAGGAGGGAATTGTTACCTAGGTCCTTTTAAAAGTTACGCGAGAAATAAACAAGGACTAATGGGTGTGATTTAGACTTATAAAAAATTGCAGACGGGATTCGACCCGCAATCTCAGATGTCTCCGGCCAATCGAGGTTAGTAACTACTGAGGTTAGTAATTAATTGGCCAAAACACCATGCCGGAGACATCAGAGATTGCGGGCTCGAGCCCTGTCTGGACGAGGGAAAAAAATGTCTAAGTCCAAATCACACTCTTCAGTCCTTGTTCATTTTTCGCATCATCGAAAAAATCACATACATTGCCTACTTTACTAAAACTTGAAATGGAGCTCTTCCGTTAGATGCGTTTAGGTGGAAGGTCCGCCAGTAACTGAACCGTCTAGCCGACTCTCTCCGGCAGATATAGTAAGTCGCTATACAAAGTGTGAGAGCGGTAATCTCTCAGTTATAAACATAACTTCCACAAGGCGGTGTGTGTGCGATCAACCAGATCGAGGCTTGCTTGGAACAAGATGCAATAGTGAAGGGAAAATCAATATAAAAAGTCACATACCTAACCACAGAGTTCAACTCAGAACTATTTTTATATTTGCATCATTCATCCATAGTTCTACGATCCCTTTTTTGCTTAAGATGAAACAAATGACTTTTTTTTTCGTTAAAAAAGCTTAATGTTCGTTAATTTCGTATTACCGTGCATGTTCGTTTAATAAAGGTACAATTCCATTATTTGTTTTGCCCCTCTCAATCTTACAAACCTAAATTAATCCACCTAGCGGTCAGACCCAGTCTTTCTCATTCAAACTTTTATTTGTAAAAATAGATTTACATGAACGCTTCAATCCAATAAATGTATATTCACTCTTTAGGTTCTAAAATATTGATGTTGTAATCTATACATATAAAAATGTAGTCCGGTCTGTCAGTCTGTTTGATCCATATAGGCTCGAAAACTACCGAACCGATCGACGTGAAAATTTGTATGTAGGGGTTTTTGGTCCCGATAAAGGTTCCTATGATAGTTTGAGACCCCTCCCTCTTCTGGAAAGGAGGGGTCCAATACAAATGAAACATACATTTCTGCACAACTCAAGAACAAACTAAGCAAATGAAACCGAATTTGGCATGTGGATGTTTTAGAGGGTAATAAATATGTCCATAATGGTTCAACGCCCCTCCCTCTTATGGAAGCACATGTGTCTGCACAAATTTCTGCACATCTCGCGAACTACTCAACTAAATGGAACCATATTTGGCAGGTGAATGTTTTTAGTGGTAACAACTGATACACAGTTTTGGACCGAAATTATTTTAAATACCATTTTGAAATCCATGATGGCGACTTCCGGTTTGTGAAAAACAGCCTAAAATAACCAAATAATAATACTCAACATGGATATTCCCGTAATCGAGATGATGCATAGAAACCAAACATAGACCCTTGACACAATTTTGAATTTAAAGACGACCACTGTTAGTTTCTGGAGAACAACCAAAATAACTAAATACCTCCCAATATGGGTATTTCCGGTGTCAGATTGATGCCAGAAAATCTGCTGAAAATGACCGAATACCACCCAATATGAATATATTCAAAATTAGGGCGCCAAAAACCAAATATCGAAGATTTTGTCATTTCGATAAAACCATTCATTTCAAACGATTTGTCTTTTGACTTTGATCTTATCCTATGGCCGATTCGTCGTGCATTTGCAGACTTTAAACACATCGCAAGGAATCAATGAATTTGGATCGTTCAAATAGTACAAAACCACATTTAAATTATGTTGAGACCACATATATCAATCAAAGCAGGTGTAGTTTTAAATGGCCTTTGAATTTCTTTTCTTTCCATAACTTTTGAGCCACATGTCAAATTGCTATGAAGTTTGTTATTTGTAAGTTTGAGAGATGACTTGTTCGTATGACACTAGTTATTGTTAAATAAGTCATGTAATCCTTGAGATAACAGACTTTTGTAATTTACAATTTAATACATAACGGTTGCTTAAGTTCGATTATAATCAAATGAAATAAGAACGTATAGGGCAGCCAAACTTTGAAACCATGTGTTCAATCATAATTCATCAGTTAATCCTTAACTAGCACGCTCATTTGATATTAATATTGATCAAATCGGTTGTGTAGTTTCTGAGATAATGAAGTTTCGTGATTTTCACATTTCGGTACTTTACAGACGAAGTTACAGTCCGATTACAGTAAAATTCAATAGGGTGTTACGAGGCAGCTAGACTTATTAGTTGACACTAATTTTGTAGAAATCGGGTCAGCCATCACTGAGAAAAGTGAGTGAGTTCAAGTAGTCTTCGGAATATGTTCCTTTTCATAGCTGGATTTCACATTTTCAAACATAACAGGAAAAGTAATAGTCTGATTAAAAAACAAATCAATAGGGTCTTATGGGGCAACTAGACCTTCCATTTGACACTGATTTTATGAAAATCGGTTCAGCCATCTCTGAGAAACATGAGTGAGATTAAGTAGTCTTCAAAACACGTTTCTTGTTATAACTTTTGAACCACAAGTTCAATTATTATGAAATTCAATAGTTAAGGGTATTTCTGATAGCCCGTTCATTTGAAATCAATTTTGTTCAAATCGGTTGTGTTGTTTTCGAGATAATGATGTTTCATGATTTTTACATTTTGAGCCATAACCTCTAAACTAAAACCGATTACAATGAAATTTAATAGGGTTTTATGGGACAACGAGACCTTTCATTTGCAATTAATTTCATGAAAATCGGTCCAGCCATCTCTGAGAAAAGTGAGTGAGAATAAAAATCTGCACATACACACACACATACACACACATACATACAGAAAATGCTAAGCTCGTCGAGGTGAGTCGAGTGATATATGCCATTCGGCCCTTTGGAGCACTTTTATACTTTCGGTTTTCCAAGTGATTGCTATACCTTTCTAGGAGAAAGGCAAAAATTGTGTCAAAACGTTAAGGAGAATGCTTGGCTATCGTAACATGTGGAGAAGATTTGGATTGCGAGTTGATGGAAGGAGAGGAGCTAAATATGGATGGTCATTCAAAAATCAGCAATGATGCTGCAGTCACTGTCTGACTTTCTATGTCGTCGATATGCGACTCCATCAACAGCATCCTTGGACTAGGGATAAACGCCTTTTCTTGTTATCTTATATAATCTCTTCCTTTTAGTTTGTTTTTCTTTCAGCAAAATCGTTCTTATTTAGAAAAAAAAAATCAAAATCAATTTTCAATTAATTATTACCAAAGAAGTGGTATCATACCACAATAGATCAAACAATGGTCGCAGTGGATCAGTCTTCTACAAGGGAAAAAAAGTGGATGGGGTGGTATGAAAACGTGAAGTAATTAAGGGGGGGGGGGTTAAGGAAGTTGTGACAGTTTGTAACAAGGGGGAGGGGGGAGTAAATTTCTTCCAAATTTTGCCACATCATTAATGGATGGTCCCTTAGTAATAGATGTTTCTAGCAAATGTTTGCTCAAAGCTTTGTTTGCTTAAACGATAGCAAAGCGCTCATTTTTATCGAATATATTTGGTATGCCATGACGATGCAAGTTATGTTCCGAAAAAAACTTCGTAGATAATCTAGTTGTCATTGGCAGAACAATATTTGAATATGACTCGAAATAAGTCAGTTTTAGAGCATTTAAATGTTTATATAATTAACCAGTAAAAAAGATTTTAATGTGAAATAGCAAACATGACTCAAGTCACACTGACTCTTAATTTGATAAAAATATTTATTTCTGGTCGCATTGATTTACGAATTTCAAACTTTTTTATCAATTTACAGAGTTCATAAAATTTTGTCAATGACCAAAGAAAAAATTCAACAAGCTATTCGCTCAGTAGTGAACTGACTAGCAAAGAACAACATTAGACGAAGCAAATGCTTGCCTAATTTTTCATTTGCAGAATAAGACAGCAAAAATTTTTGACAAATAATCTCGACAAGCAAATATTGACCGTCATTTCAAGCAAATATTTGCTTCGTGTAACACCTACTTTAGTGGTGTTTTACACTTTGACGACGTCAGTTACGTGTTTTGATAGGGTATTAAGTTTTATTGCACTATAAGTTTTGAGATTTTTTTCTAGGTACTCGGGAATCCCGGGAATCAAAATTTCTGTTCCCGGGAGTCGGGAATCCCGGGAATGGTATTTCCCGGGAAATCGTTCCCGGGATTGCAAAACCTAGTTTTATCTAGTGTTTTGATTTCGATATATGATTATAAAATAGCGAATACTTAATTATAGTTATATGTTTCTGTATCATGCACCCCTTTCTTCTAGTGGAAATAAGGTGGTTTTGGCTATCTATTTGATTAGTCATGTAACGTGAACTTCCTGCTGTTTTTTATCTGCACTGACTATTGTTACGTTTGGTGTGTTTAATTTTAAAATCAAGAAAGGTCCGTAGTAAACGGGGTATAAATTGTGTCTCTTCTTAAATACACTGTATCACCTTTTGTAAATCTGTACGTATAATTGTGTTGCTAGTAATATTGGTTTTGACGTAGAATACGTCTTACGGCAACATATACAGGGGTCCAACTTCAATACAGGGATCCAATTTTGAAAACCGAAAACACCGAGAGCGTCACGAAACTTGTTAAATTTCAAACGTTTTAAACTCAGTCAGTTTCCAACCGATTTCCGTTATTTTTGCAGCAATCGATTAAAAATCATCTAAGCACCCGTTCAAATGCAGAAAATTGTAATCTGATTGTTCGAACTACTGTACTATTGAAAATTGTTGAACCTTGTCGAAACATAAATGTCGACCTTTGATTGGTCGCTTGCTGCCTTTTCTTAAAAAGGACGACAGAATAGACCTAGTTATCCGGGAATGCACTCATTGGACTATATAAGAGACTGCTTCTCCACAAGCAAGCTCGTGATTGAGATTCATTCTCTGCTAGCTTGTTGGGCAGTACGGGGAAACGGCCTCGGCCTGACAATACGCCTGATCCTGCGGCTAAAAAGCTTTTGGCCAACAACAGATTCACTGTTCTGGAAAATGCCACGGATCCCGAAATAGTGAAGAAGGAAAAAATCCCGCCATTCTATGTAAAAGGTTTCCCGGAAGGTCTACGTGAAGCAATAGTGCTTTATATTGACAAAGGACTGAAATGCACCATCCGCATGTGCACTGAAGGATTCAAACTGATGGTTCCGTCGTTGAATCATTACAATCCTGTGCAAGGGATACTGCAAAAACACGAGGTGGAATATTTCTCCCACGATATCGAAGCAAAAAAACCCCTCAAGGCTGTACTCTGCGGTCTCCCTGACACGAAAGTTGACACCAGTGTTGAAATAATCATGATAAAAAAAAAGTTCACTCATCGCTCAATGCAATGAAAAATCGCCAGAGAACTTCGCACAAGAAGATCATCAAAGATATTCGATCTAAAAGTTCATGAAAACATCATACGAGAATCATTTTCAGCTGGCATCGTAGAGGATATTTTTGTCTCCATCTCACATGCGAGCGAAACGTACTCGGGATTCGAATCATTCTTTTCTACGTTGAGAATAGGTAGCCTATATCAACGAACGCGCGAACTCATATTGATATTCGGTTTTGATATTTTTCGTTTCACTCAACCACCCGGCCCGAGCGGCTCGGGTGAGGATTTTGTTAGTAGTTGTTTGGAAGTCTTGCAGATTCGACGTGCATTTACGGCTGTGACAACAATTGGAAGGAGTTTTTGAGGAATGGATAATAATCGAAACCAATGTAAACGGTTTAAAATCGAAAAAGCTGTAGAAAAGAATGATAACTTATGCCATTGAATTGCCGTGCGTTTCATTAACCTTTTTAGGCTGCTGTTGTTATAGCATATAAATTCTTTGCTAAAAAAAAACATTTATTTTTTTCATCTGTTTGATAGATAATTAACCCTATTCCAGCGGACAGAAATGACTTTCGAACTTTTATTACTATATGCACATTTGACACCATTGATTAAGTAATTCCCAGAATAGCATTTTGAAAATAGCTTCTTAAAAATGAGTCGTGTTTATTCTACCAGCTCACCTCGTTTTGACCTGAAAACAACCTAACTGCTTTCAAAACCCTTCTTTTTTCGCTCGATTTTGACCCAGTATTGATCTGGCGTGCTGCCCGAAGTGCATTGTGAAATTTGTCAGCTTCAAGCTAGCACCGCACGTGCTTAATTCGTAAACAATTATTTGGAATCTTTTTCATACTTGCGTCGTGAATCGCGATGTCGTGTCTTTATTCCTCGACAGATTTGCCCTGATGCAGTGGAATAAAGAAATTCGATATCTGCTTAGGCTGTCATATGCAACTACTAGAAAGCCCTACATTAGAACCACCCATCAGCACCTTCATTGCACTTGTCGTAAATGAAATGTATGATCAGTTATCTGGCTGCAGAGCGGGTAAAGATCGATATTTCGTCGAACAATATGCAGAATCATTTCATGCTATTTCATTTACGATATGTGCTCTCGGTATATCATGAGCGAATGTGATGTAAAGAGATAGAGAGAAAAAACGATCTGATTGTTTCCGTATCCTTGCATCGGTGAGTTGCGGCAAATCAAGTTCATGCAAGTTCGTTTTCATGCACCTCGAAGTTCAACCGGGATTTATCAGCGTGTGAAACGAGCGACAGAAAGTTCAGAGGCGAAAACGTATCGCATTTGAAATAGATATTTTGCTGACAATTCCAACACTGGTTGACGCCCAGTTGGAGGAACTAAAGGCAAAAGGACTCAAACCAATCCAGATCCATATAATGATGCGTCACAATAAAACTCGGAAGTACCGTGATCAGTTATATCTTATAAACTTGGAGAAAAATTCAACGTGCCTGGCGAACCTGCAGTCCAACCGAGAACTTTTTCACATCATCGTAGCCTGGGAGCGCTACAAACCAGTGCATCGTGATGTCACCTAATGCTCTAATTGCCTACTGTTTGGACACGGGACTAAAAATTGCCATATGGCCTACCGCTGCATCAAATGCGGCCAAACGCACGCACCCGACGCCCGCCAACTAATGGAAACCGCAGACCCAGTCTGTGCGAATTGTGGAGCTGGACATAAGACTGCCAGTCGTACCTGCCCAAAGCGGGCGAAATTTGGGCCCGGTTCCAACAGTGTGTCAACACCAACATCCGCTACAACATCGAGCCAGAGACAACAGACGACATCGGTCAGTGCTTGCAATCCATTGACGAGGCACTATCCACAGCCCGAGACCAACATGTTCCTGCTTCCGACCTGGTGAGTAACACCATGAATCTAGACAGCCTAACTTAATCCTATATAAGACTGCGTAACACAACTAGACGCCATTACCAACGCACTGGTTAAAAAACTCCTTGTAACCGTCTCAATAAAATTATCAAGACTCGGCTGGTGGATCTCAGAAACAAAAGCTCTGAAAATCACATTCGCTCCCTCCCAGATTGTGCAAACGCCTTCTGGGAACTCACCATTTTTTTTTTAAAACAAGCCAAGGCCTATTCCCTCTCTCTCCCATCTTGATCAACACGCACGCCAAGTTCAGTTAATAACACCAACTGAAAAAGCTAATGCACTTGGTCAGCATTTTGTAAATTCGCATAACCTTGGTCGCTCCCTGGTGAGTCTCTTTGAACCTGATGTGGCCGCTGCAATGTATAGAATCTCTGTCACTACTCTAGAACTCCCTGATGAATCAAAAATTTCTGCTGATGAGGTAATGGCAACCATTAAATCTTGTAAAAATATGATGGCCTCTTGTGTCGATGGCGTGTCAATCTCGAGTTGAAAAATTAGAGCATTGACTTCTTCCATCACCTCGCAAAGATCTTTAACAAGGGTTTGGAACTGAGCTACTTCCCTTTCCGTTGGAAGCTTGCTAAAGTTATCCTCATCCACAAACCTGGGAAAGATCCCACCGACGCCAAAAGCTACAGGCCCATTAGCCTCCTATCGTCCGTTTCGAAATTATTTGAAAAACTAATGACTGACCAAAACAATATATTTCTTAGAGAACCATATGGCTTCAGGAAAGGGCTATCCACAGTGCACCAACTCACTCGGGTAGCGACCATTATAAGGCGGAACCAATCCGTTTCCAAAACAACTGCCATGGCGTTGTTAGACGTTGAAAAAGCGTTCGACAACGTCTGGCGCGATGGCCTTGTTCATAAACTGCATCGTTGCAACTTCCCGAGCTTTCTCGTGAAGATCATCGAAAACTATCTATCGGGTAAATCATTTAGGGTCTGCTCAGACGTCCCCCCCTTTCCGGGTGGTGGTGTCCTGTCTGTGTTCGCAGATGATACTGCTATCATGTACAAAAGGCGAGTGGTTCGTTCGCTGACAAGAAAACTGTAGGCGGGTCTGGATGTTCTATCCGAGTACTTCAAGAACTGGAAGATTTGCATCAATGCGGCTAAAGCTCAGGCAATTCTGTTTCCCCACTCGAACTCACCCCGACTCGTTCCGCCTGATAACGTCAGGGTTCCAATTAACAATACACCCATAGACTGGGCCAGAGAGGCGGTGTACCTCGGTCTGGTTCTGGACAGCAAGCTAATATTCAGATCACATGTGAACAGAACATCAAACAAATGAGCAAAATCGCGCCAAATGACCTATGGTCGAATATCGACCTTTTTTGATTTGAATGGAACTTTGCACACGTATTTGGCTTAGCAAACTGAGCATTTTTCACAGATGGAGAGATTTTTTACATTCATGAGTTAAGAGCGTATGTCTTTTGGCATAGGTTTTATTCGAAGCATTGTAGCCCAGAAACAGTTGGTTGTATAGTAAAACTGTCTGAGAATGAGTTGTAGGGAATTAAAAATGCATCATAAAAAATATACACAGTTAAAAAAAAAAACTCTGACCAAAAAAAAATTTAAAAATAAACATTGAATTTCAATTTAAAAAAAAAGAGTTGAATTTTTTTTAAAGAAACTTGAAGTTGATACGCAACTTTAAAAAAAAGTCCAGGATGGAGAAATGAAAACTAATTTTTTTATGGTAGATTAATTTTTTTATAAAAATTCTAATTCTAACATTTTTCAAAATATTTGTATTCTGATGATTTTAAGAAATGCAGAGAGTCATTTTGAATCAAAAAATAGTACGAGGGTGGTATTCAAGACACGACCGCATGACGTTGACTACGGTATTTCTATATTCCATTAAAACAAATAGAAGAGGGAACTGCAACTCCAGTATTTGCTGCAATTTTATCTAACCTTTGTTCGTAGCTGCACTACCAAGACAATCGATTAATTTAGCGAACTGGGTAAAGTTTTCCTATCTAAGCAAAAAGCAAACTCAACGAAACTATCTGAAATTGTAGACCAGAACGATTCAAAGGAAAATTTTAAATTTAAAAATTGTTTGACATTAAATCGATAAAGCTCATGCTAGGTTAGCACCAGCCCAGCATATAAATTCATATATTTAAAAAAAGTGGAAGGGGTTGTTTTAATATACAACCGCAAGTTACCGTAGAATTACGACAGCCTGTCTTATGTCAATAATTTTTTTACAATAGCTTTGAAAATACACCCGATTAGGGTTAATCAATTTAATGGTGTGATGCGGTCGACATTCTGCTGTGATGTCAAACTATAACCGTCTTCTCTAAGACGTTACATCCTTGCTAATGAAGTGTTGTGAATTTTCTAAAACAGACTCAGCACCGTGAGCAGAACGTGCCGAACTTTTCTGTTTGAAATTGGATTGAATCGTAGTATCAACAAATCGTAATAAACATCACACTGCTTTGCATTTTCAGCAGCATCAAACCACAGTTGCAATTTAGTAATAACCATTCATTATGCTCTTCCAAATACATTTAGTAGCCTTGAAAAAGGCCGGTTGCTGCAATTGCAATTTTCATTCAATTATCGCATAAATGCTTCATGGTCAGATAGCGCGCGATATCCGCTCTGGCATAACAAATTTTTCGAACGTTGTGGAATGTGAAAACTGGAAAAATAGGTGTGACTTAATTATTTCCAGTTATACCATTCTACAACGTTCGAAAAACTTTATTTCGTATATCGTAATACTAATGTATGTATGTATGTATGTATGTTTTTACAATTCATCTTCCACTGACCGGCAGTGCTTTTATGGAAAAAACCTATCTGCACCATTTCTTTTTGAAGCTGATTTATATTTTAATTTTTTTAATACATTACATAATATATAGATGCAAATATTTTTAGCCCTGGAGATGAAATGCCTGGTAATACACGTACATTCCGAGGTCGCCTTCATAAACACTAAGCCCTGGATGAATACGTTGTTATATCAATTGAATATAACATTGTATTCACGCTTCCAGACTAATTTTCATTAGTGGCGCGTATTTAATATTACTTGATCATATGAACTTCTCTAATATAGTTTAGAACAATCTTACCAACTTCTCCTTCTCCCCTCCTCCTGTATCACGTTGAGTATAGAATGAAAAAATTCTTCGCTGTTAGTGTACGAATCTGCCCAACTTTTCCATGGCAGTTAGTTTGTTTACCCGCCAGCGAACGGCTGTGGCGTTTTACTCACGCCGGTCCGATGCTTGCTGAAAAAGACTTACCCTTCATGCAATCACCGTTACCATTCATACATTTCTTCCAGATGAACGCACTGTAAAGACTGTGTGTTGGCAACCTACACACGCACGCAGACGCGCCAGCTGTGTAGTTGTGAAGGCCGCCAGAGATGTTCCTGTCACTCCAGCACGTTAACAACCGATTTGTTATACTCACCAGCACCATTCAAAAAGCTTTCAAGCAACTACACACCCGCATTTTTATTCGGCTATCGAGCCAGATTGAATTATAAATCAACTAACTCATTGCTAATAACAGATTATTTCTTTCGTGCAAGGTTTCAATTGTTACGCCTCTCACTCACTTCAATAGCATTTCTCATTAAAATTAATGAATTTTTCTTCACCATATGTGCTCTTTACCGAAAGCTTATCCTGATGAGCTTTTCACACTCTGCACATTGGTTTCTCTCACTCTCTTGTTCTATACCTGTAGTAGTGACTACATTACGCGACTCATTTTGCACGACACACTTGTAACCGCGGAATGAATCTTGCGAAAATGGCGGATGGAACAAATTTCCGTTCTTCCGATATCACACTACAGTTATACAAAATCAACCTCCCTTAATTCAAAACACTCCAAAAACACAACGAAATTTTCTCCACTCATACTTTCATCAGCATTACACCCAATATGCTGGGGATCACCGCCGGCTCCCACCGGTGGCAAAATCCGCCCCCCCCCCCCCCGGTACTTTACGCTACGGGTTTAAAGGAAAAGAAAAAACACCTTTTATATCTCACTTGTTATGCCTCGAATGATATTTTTTCCTATATCTTGAACAATTTAGCACTATGGAGCTCTTCACTTTATTTTTCAATCACTTTTCAATCACAATCACAAATAAACGCGACGAAACATTGATCAACAGGGAAAACTTCAGACGCGACCGCTCGATACGACTGCCTTACTCAATAAATTACATATTTTTTCGTGATTCTAAAAATATTTTCAAACATTTTTCATATTATTGCTATTGTTGTGAATTATATTTGAATTTCCAATACGGCAAATTTGTTTATTCAATTTGTGGGTGTTTTTTCGGTTGCAGTTTCGTTTTACCGATAGCTCACTCCACCAGCACAATTTTGAGAAACGATGTACGACAAACTTGTTGTCCTCAAGTGGTACTACAAATTTCCGAATATTTCGTATGTCGTAATACTAATGTACGAAAAATACATCACATTAATCAGATTTGTTGAGCAATCTTCCGATAAGCCCCACCATTATTTTCAGTTCCTGCAGATTTTCTCACGTTCGTTATACGGAGGCACAAAAATGATTTTTTGTACACATTCTGTCGAGCCGGACCAATAAAGCTCTCATAAAGGCAACGAAATAACATGTATTGTGTCGCGTTGCGCGGCTTGGAAGAAAAAAATGTTCCCGTCCCCGTGTCACATGGAAGCAGATTGTTGCGTGTTTGATACTGCCGACGGTACCCAGCAAACCAGAAGTCGTATAAGAATGTTAATTCAAAGTCGTTCAAATGTTCATGTAAAGTTTGAAATTACATAAGATGCAACATTAAATTTGTTCATATCGTACAAAATTTAAATCCTCACGCAAAAGTTGGAAGGTGCGAAACCAGTACAAATTTGTGCGTTTTTAGCGCAATTGTTCATGTAATTCGGAACCAGTACAATGATTGCGTGTTGGGCATAACGCAATTAATGCTCTAGCGTTTCTACAATGTATTTGGCAGCTCCAAACTACTACACCTAAACAGTTTTAACTGGTATCAAGCAGCATTGCAAAGCGAGCGAGAAGCAAAACCATTCTCCTCCTTTCTGCTTGAGGACGAAACATATGCTACGCTTTTCAAGTCTTTTGCACACACGCTTTCGAGATACTTTTTCTTCTTCATGCATTCCAGCAAGCAGCAAGCACGCACCGACAGTATGAGTGAGATTAACAACACTGGTATCAAGTATGTACAGCACGGGCAGGGTTGCCACATTTAAATCTGTGTTTTCCCTTGAAAAAATCTGAGCATCTGTATCTGGAACAAAAATATCTGTAAAAAAATCTGTTTTGTTTAAACATAAAGGACTTTGTATTTTTCAAGTTTTTATGGTACATAAACAAAATTTTTAGCTTAAAACGTGTGAGGAGTTGGAAATATGTTCAATTTGCTTAATATTCAATGAAATATAATTTGGATTGTTTTTAAAAATTAATGTCAATTTCGAAAAATCTGTATATCTGTACTTTTCGACGAAAATCTGTATATCTGTATATACAGATTCTGTACCGTTACTTCGGCCAAAAATCTGTAAAATACAGATTAATCTGTACATGTGGCATCCCTGAGCACGGGTGTCTCGCTCATTTCGTGAAGCAACGAGGTATCGCCTTGCGCGTCGTGATCCGAACCGAAAGAGCAGCGAAAGAGCAACCTGCAAATTGTATGTGACGTGTCTGGTCTTGTCGCACATACATGGAAATTCTACGAGCGAGAGAGAAATTTCTCTCGTCGCTTGAGAAAAAAGCGCGTGCAAAGAATGACAAATAATAATTATTCACAATTTACAAGTGTTGCCATAAAAAATCAGCAACGCTTTTGTGGCTTTGTGGAATGGAGGGTTTTGCTAGTTGGAGGGTTTTGCGGTGAAGCTAGCGTTGATTACAAAATGAACAGAATTTTGTTTCGTTTTTCTTGCAAATCATTCAATGGTTCTTTTAAATGACCAAATCTATCGAGATAAATCGATCGAGTATTATATCTATTTAAATCTAGTGAGTTCACAAGTTACTTTTTGCTGCTTGCACTGCTCCATGAGTAGCAGTCACTAATCCACTCGACGTGACAAATAAAGTGTCGGTATATGATACATACTTTGATTTCATTCTATGTCAATGTATTCGCAGTACAACTGTTGTGTTATGCGTTTCACAAATTTTTTGTGCGATTTCTGTGCAACATTTGTGCGAATCGGGAAGACACAATGATTGTACAAGACTTCAACTTTTGCGTGGAATCATTCCTTTTATAAACATACTCTTAGCGGCACCTTCGTTAGGAAGCATTCCCACTACATGTGGAAGAAAATTAATCGAAGCCAACTAAAACGAGCATGAATACTTCTCAGAATTCTCGCAAAAACACATTATTATTTTTAATCTAATATGTTTATTACGTACCGACAATGTCTTCTTCTTTCTTGAAAAACAGTCACAGTACAAATTCACAGAAACCGACGTTGAATTTAAGTGGAATCAACAGAAACCAATACGAAAATCGCTCAGAATATTTGAAAAAAAATGAAGGCTATCGTTTAAGTACGCACCGGTGATGAAAATTTGTTTCAAACTTTTCCAACAAAAAATCCTTTTCCAACAAAAAATCGTTACTCACTGAAACTCACAGAAAACCCTCTCAGAATCTCAAAATAAATAACTTTTTACTATTGTAACTATAACTATAACTATAATTATAACTATAACTATAACTATAACTATAACTATGCAATAACTATAACAACAGCAATAACTATAACTATAATTATAACTATAACTATGACTATAACTATAACTATCCGTTATCTTGATAACAACGCTTTAATTTATTGACTACCTCGCGTAACCCAGTTTCACAGCAACCTTGCAATTCTTGCAACGAAGGGCGGGAAATATCAAGGGTTGGTTTTTAACGTTTTATAACTTTTCCAGTTGTTTTTCGTTATTGCCATGGCCTAGTGACAATATCGTTTTGTCCTGAACAAAAATTCTCGCAAAACCTAATGGCCAACTATTTTTCGGGTATCTTTTTTTTATACATACATGATACAAATTGTTTTTCTCGTGAACATGTGACATAAAGCTGTTTCTGCGACAATATGCATGTTTGAGGTTTGATATCACCAGTTATCAGAGCTTTTGGCATTATTGAATTTCACGCAACTGCGGGGTGCGAAGGTACATACAGACGTTTGAAATTAAATGGTAAATTGGTAGGTAATATCTGGATACACGGAACTTTGAAATTTTCGCTTCAATGACATTAATATTTCATCTGTTTTTTGAGGCAGATCTGCTGCTTCAGCACAATGCAATTGACACTTCGCAACATAATAGTTTTTAATTCAACATTCAACAATTAATTGTAAATCCAGAGATTTGTAGGAATGCAATAGTGCCTATTTAACGAAACAGGAGGAGTGAAAACTACACGTTCATTTCACCTTCCAACAGAATCATTGTAGCATGAGCAAATGTCAATGATCTAAGTCAGTGTGCATTTAAGAGAAAATTGAACAGATTGATTAGATCCGAGCAATGGAAAATTGAATCATCGCACATGTAGTGTTATTCTTGTTCTATCTTTTCATTCAACAGATAAATAAAACGATTATTTACAACTTTACTCAAGTAAGGCAGAAGTTAGATTTACATTATCAAGCATATGCCCTTAAATAAAATCAAAGCCACGTTGAAAGTATTCACATGCTTGTTGAGTTTGTTGCTACTACGCTATAGCTCTTTTGCATAAAAAGGGGTAGTAGGCAGCGAAAACGAATATCACTTTATATGTGAATCAATAACAGGTGCTTGTTTATTCTACAACGACGCCTCAATAACGACGCTACAACAGTTTGTCTACCGCTCATAGCCTGCAATCATAGTAATCTAATGACGTAGTTTTTGGAGTAAAAGGCGAAAATGTATTTTAATTTTTTTTTAACTTTATCAGTTGCTTATTGTTATTTTTATGGCCTATTAACTCGTCGGAGATCAAGACAAAACAAACACAAAAAGAATCATAAGCAAAATCATTTCAAATCGCCTGGAAATACGCGAAAAAAGGGCGTATGCCTTTTGGCATAGGTTTTATTCGAAGCATTGTAGCCCAGTAACCGTTGGTTGTATAGAAAAACTGTCTGAGAATGAGTTGTAGCGAATCGAAAATGCACCTTAAAAAATATACCCTGTACAAAAACAAATTTTTTTTGACCAAAAAAAAAAAATTAACAATAAATTTCAATTTAAAAAAGAAAGAGTTGAATTTTTTTTAAATTTTTTTCAAAGAAACTTGACGTTAATACGCAACTTTAACAAAAAAGTCCAGGATGGAGAAATGAAAAATATTTTTTTTATGGTAGATTAATATTTTATGGAAATTCTGATTCAAACATTTTTCAAAATATTTGTATTCTGTATTTTATAAAAAAATATGTTTGTCGTGCAACACTACCTACTTTTTTTTCTTCATATATCGTTTATTTGACACGGCACAAATACAATTTAATGTTTAACGGCGCCAATTATATCTGATGACTTAAAATCTAAAAGCAAATTTTTTATCCTCGCTGCCGACTACGAGCTGAAATTAAGTCTATCTTAAAACTAGCATGTATTTTCAATCAGTGTTTTGTAGTTAAATGGTCGTCTGATGATCGTCGAATTGTCATGGATATGCAGTAATTCTCGGGTCCTGGTGGTATTGTGCGAGGTTTAGTTGCGGGTTATGGTTCGTTGTTGTTGTTCGCTGGTGTTCAAGTGGCTATATGGTGTGTGCCGCTGAGCACGGAAGGCCTCGGGTTCTCAGGTCCTGGCGAATTCGTGTGGGGTTCAGTTGCTGATTCCAAAATCGAGGTCTACGACGTGTTCTTGCCGTTTTGTTGAATGTGGGTGGAAAGGAATGGGACTAGACTGAGGCCATGGATGGATTTTTGGAAAATGTATATAAGGGACATGTAGGATAGGTCACGACTCGCCAATACATCACGAACAGAAACAGCTGGCCTTCTACCCTCGGCCCGGAGGGAAGCTGTTAGTTTAGACCTGGCTTCACGGTGTACAGGGCATGACCAAAAAATGTGCTCTATGTCGTGATAACCTTCACCACAGGCACAAATACCACTCTCCCCGAGCCCAATACGACGGAGATGCGTATCAAATCTATAGTGATTGGACATAAGCCGAGACATCACGCAAATGAAATCTCGACCTACATCCACCCCTTGAACCACGGATTCGTCGATACCTTGGGTATAATGGAATGTAACCACCTTCCCAGTTCCCCTCTGGTCCAAGAATTTTGCCAGCTGATGATCGCATTCTGACGTACAAGTGGAAAAAATTCATTATAGGCAATTGGTCTTTCATAAATGTCACCGTTTGTTGCACCCACCTTAGTCAAAGAGTCCGCTTTCTCATTGCCCGGCTTCGAGCAGTGAGAAGGGACCCACACTAAGGTAATCTGAAAAGATTTTTCGGATAAAGCACTCAGATGTTCCCGTTTTTTCCCCAGGAAATACGGAGAGTGCTTAACATCTTTCATCGATCGGAGAGCCTCAATGGAACTGAGACTGTCCGTAAAGATGAAATAATGGTCCGTGGGCATTTTTTCGATAATCCCTAGGGTGTACTGAATTGCAGCTAAATCTGTGACGTAAACAGAAGCAGGATTATCGAGCTTATGGGAGACGGTTAAATTGTTATTGAAGATACCGAAGCCAGTGGACCCATCGAGAAGTGATCCGTCAGTGTAGAACATATTGTTGCAGTTGATGTTTCGATATTTATTGGAAAAAATTTTGGGAATCTGCTGCACGCGTAAATGATCCGGGATTCCACGAGTTTCTTCTATCATGGATGTATCGAAAAATACAGTAGAATCAGAAGTATTTAATAAGTTGACACGATTTTGAATATTCGAAGAAGGGTTAATATTTTGTGACATGTGATTGGAATACAATGTCATAAAACGGGTTTGAGAATTAAGTTCGATTAACCTTTCAAAATTTTCAATCACGGGATGATTCAAGAACTCACATTTGATAAGAATACGAGAAGACAGGCTCCAGAAGCGGTTTTTCAATGGTAGAACTCCAGCTAAGACCTACAAACTCATCGTATGGGTCGACTGCATGCAACCTAAGGCGATACGCAGACAACGATATTGTATTCGCTTCAGTTTGATCAAATGTGTGTTTGCTGCGGAGCGGAAGCAGAAACACCCGTACTCAATTACAGACAATATCGTTGTTTGGTAAAGCCTTATAAGGTCTCCTGGGTGTGCTCCCCACCATGATCCGGTTATTTTACGAAGGAAATTTACTCTTTGCTGACTTTTCTTCATCAGATACCTAACATGGCAACCCCAGATGCCTATAGAGTCGAACCAGACACCAAGATATTTATGCACCAAAACCTGAGAGATCGTTCTACCCATTAATTGTGATTGGAGCTGAGCAGGCTCATGCTTCCTAGAAAAAACTACTATCTCCGGAGTTTACTTTTTTTTCGAGAAGGATATGTCCAGTACATATGCAGATTTATATACAGATTTTTTTTTAAATTTCACCAAGGTGACAAGATTTTTGGAGCTCCGAAATGCAGACGAAAATGTGGCATCACTGCTCCGCACCCTCCACTTTTCGCCTGGCAAACAAAAATAGCTTTATCTTTATGAAACATTGGGCCCTTTTACGGAAGCCTCGGCGAGCAACACGTCTCGTTTGGATTTTTCTGCTACAATCTTACTCAAAATTGTACTCAAATTGCAGATTTGTTGAGGTTTCCAAGAAAAAAAAATATCAAAATGTACTTGAAGTAAGAAAAGATATGTGAAAAACACGAATTAATCCGTTTTTTTTTTGGATTTGATGTGACTTGTGTGTTGGAATGTTAGGTGGTGTCGTAACCATCAGGTATTGAGTGAGTTTGGTAGGAATATTGTTAATTTATAATATACCTAGAGTTTGATGAGTTTGAATGAATGTTGAAAAGTTTTTTTTATTGCTTTATTGAGGTGGCTGTAAGCAACAGGCTAGTTCGCCACGGTGTGTTGAAAAGGTATTATTCAGCAACTCCCAAAGGAACGAAGTATTTACGCCAAAAAGCAAAGAAAAACTAGACACTAAACCTAGCAACTGAATCAATGGCTTAAGAAACAGCATTAGTCTATTTGATGGTAAAATAGTCGATAACACTGTTTTACACTATCTTTGAAATTGTTACATATTCGCGTTTCCATAATTTATTTTCATTTTTAAGCACAAAGATATTTTTACATTTTTAATGTTATCTCAAAACCATTCTAGTAATTTCCCATGGGTTTCCACTGGCCTTTAATATGTAATGATCTAATTCCAGTGAAAATCAAACTTCTCACTTCTAGGTGGATATAATTTGATGCAGATGTCTATTATTCATCATGATTCCATGTTGTATTATCAATATACACTGACAAAAGCTCAAAAACTCGTTTTTGGTAACTTTATAAAAACACATAAAATTTTCGTAAGGCGACACCATAACTTTGACCCTATAGTAACTTTGAGTAGGATGCATCAATTTCACATTCCAGCATATGCTAAGAAAGGTCTCATCGTGTACTGAGAAAATCCTGGATACTACTTTTCTACAGTTTGTAACATTTGCACAATACGAAAAAAAAAAACTACTATTTTTGCAACGCGACACCACAATAAAGGATCTGTTTTTCAATGACCTACCAATTGAATCTACAAAATAGCAGCAACAACCGCGTTTAGGCCATGAATACGTCCGTAAAAACCCTTTTCTTTCTGATGTATCACATGCCCATAGCTTCAAAATAGTATCATTTAAGCATATTTTTTAAAAATAGTGTCAAAACTATGATTTTATTCTCTTTTATGAGTGTTTTAATTCAATCATTTAGTCAAGTTTTGCATGTAAATTCAAATGAAACAAACGTTTTCCGTGAAGTTTAATTTATCCTCTTTCATCCTCTTTCACATACACAACAGTTTTGGGTCAAATATGCAGTTTGAAATGTTGATGTCTTGGCGTAGAAGAGCTAGGAATGTGTCCAATAAGTTTTTCATTTTTATCTTCTCGAATCCGATTGCCTCAATCGTTAATAGTAAACAAACAAACAAAGATGAAAAAATAAAGACCAAAACTATGTCCAGCGAAAATGACGCACAAAGTTTCCCGCATCGATTTTTTAACATATCAGTGTTTATTTTGCACACCCACCCTCATCGTTCTCATTAACGAAACGTTTCCTTCCAACGTTTCTTAGGTCGTGTACCAGAGGCGTCTCGTACACCTGTTCAACCTGTTCATAGGACAGGTAGACAATCTCAGAAAAAAAGTGATTTTTTCACATTTGAGAGTGGATGAAAAATCATCGGAGTAATTTATTTGTAATTTCAATGTTATCCCGAACATCCTTATTTTAATTTCAACATAGTGGAAATTTATGCACCGTGAAGAATGTAACCTGATGGGCTACACTTCAGATTACGCCCTACAACTCACACGCAACGCAACCCACACGCAATAATAAATACCGTTTGTTCAGACCTTTCACCTGAACTAACCGTTGTCAACACTTCTCTGCACCTTCAAGTCCGGCAGGGTAGACGCAGTCCGCTATGCTCACCACTACTAATGCGACACCTCGCGTAAAAATAACATTTTTGGTTCAAGCTTTCTGCTGAACAAAACCGATGTCAACGAGATAAAACATTCATTACACACCACCTCTCTTCAGTGTCTGGTAATCTGTTTCGTTATGCCTTTCTGTTTCTTCTCTCGACGTCATTAAAATTTGAGAGAGACCACGTGGCCGCGAGAGTTCGCAGATCCATCTTCAGAGCTTTCGTAGTGCAAATGAAAAACGAGCAAATTCATTCATTATTTCTGTCAATGTGGTGGAATTCTTCCGTCGATGTATAGTTTCATTCAAACCTCTACACCCATTGTGTTCATTCGAAAACTTGAACCTCGCATAGTCCGCATAGTATACGTTTGTCTTCTTACGCGCTGCTTTCATTTAGTTTAAAATTTCAACATCGTCAAAGGAAACGCTTTAGCATTGAACAAAGATAGGTTTTTTACTCATGGCAAATAGATCATAAACATAATTTTAATTATCGTTGGACAAAACCTGAATGATACTGACATTGCATATCACAACGCCATCCGTCGAGCGAACTTTTCTAGTTCTTCGACGGATCCAGAGTTATTTACGACTAAAACCGATCATTGAGAATTATGATGTGATAAATGTGGATAAAGTTTTCCTCTATGAAATGATGCAGATATCATTATTCTACGAGAAAATTATCGGGAAACTCGCGGTCATAATAGACCGTAGAATTTCTTTGCCATACAGATAAATGTAGAGAGATAAAAATGTAGAGAGTTAAAAGTTTTCGAAATTGTTATCACGATACTGTTGTTTCAGTGTTGCAAATGTTGATTGAACAGGTAGCCCACTTGGTCACGCGTCGCCTCTGTCGTGTACATACCGAAGCGGCCTGCGCTGCGATAGACTCGCCTTGCCATAGATTAATGTACAGCTTTGAGTAGAGCTGTACATTAACCTGCGGCAGGGCGAGTTGCCTTCGCAGCACAAGACGCACCAGTATGTTTACGGCCTTAATTTTTGTCCTAAAACGCTGTAACAGAATATACGGGGAGCGAGAAAAAGCCCGCCATGTATAGACGCTGTATTTATTGTGTCCGTAATAATCGGGTTAAATTGTGGTGCATAGTGCAAGAAATTGTGAAATTCTTGTGACAGTTGTAGTCGAGGGAATTCCTGGTTGATTCCAGTATATTTGGAATTAATTACTAGTGAGGAGATTCAGAAATTTTAAGGAATATCACTGATTTTCATGTGCAGTTTATCGCTATGCGAATGGCTGCTTAGAGCAAGCGCACCGGTGAGTTGCCATTTGAGTTGCTATTTTCACAACGCTGGCCGTTGCTATTTTGGATAGCAACCGATGTTCGCACCGGTCGTTGCTATAGGGGATTACCAATTCATCTATTTCTTTTTAACGCCGGCAGTTGCTAATTTCTAAAGACCGTCACTAGCTATCATTAGCAAAATGTTTGTGTGTGTCGTATTTCCCAAAAATTCTGCGCATCTAGTAATAACCAATCTATCTGTCCGTCAATTGTTTCCGGAACGATCTGCGTTCTTTCTGCTTCATAAAATATCCCCTTTATTTAAGGCAACTCTGTTTTAACTTTGTTTCCGTTCTCCCAAATTATCGATAACACAATTCTGTTGCAGGTTTCTTCGTTTGTGCGTGCATGGATTTTTTTATCCTTGTTTAATTGAAGTAATTGCGTTAGACCGTAGAACGTTTCGCAAACGTTGCCTTCAATAACTATTATACTCAAAATTGGCAAACTGTCATTAATTGTGTTTTGTAATTTGTGCTGTCTCAATTCCTACAATTTGCTATTAATATTTGCAAATTTGCAGCCAAACAAAATTTAAATGTAGAACGCGGAAATTGTTCTCGAGTATTTGGTTGATTCTAGTGACGAAGAAAACTGATTTCGCGAAACAAATCTTTCTATACGCGAGTATGAAAAGGATTTTTGGAAAGATGCGGGGTGGCTCTCAGCCTGGAAAACGGTAAAATATTGACCGCTATGCTGAGGAAGTTTGCCATCCAGCGTTTTAACAATGTTTTTTTTTTTTTTCGGAAACACCGGTCTATACCGATGACCATTTCCGACGCCGCTTTCGAATTCGTCCTACGTTGTTTTCGAAGATTAAAACAGCTGTAGATGCGTTTTTTATTCAACAACCGGACGCAACGGGAAACTGAGACTAACATGCCTTCAAAAGAGTCAGCAGCAATGGTCGGTAATACTTCCGAGCAAATCACTCAAACCTTCCAGGTTTATTGAAATAATGACATGGTTGACCAATCTTGTGAGGACTTGAGCTTTGTGCTTCGTGTAGATTATAGTGCCAACCAAAACGGTCATCTCGAATTTAAAAAACTATAAATATTTACCCGCCCGAAAAAACACCCTGTGTAAAATTCCAGCTCAATCTAAATTAAAATAGACTGGTTCACGCCGATACTTGCGTCCTACGACGTGTTTAACCCGAGGGAATACCTTTTCCTATCCCTCGCTGTACATTTGACAGAGTAAAACATCGAAGATACGAAAACGTCAAACCTGATACGAAAACGTCAAACCTGATACAAAAACGTCAATATCGGTCGGATTGTTTTCATTATTTTGCTGTTTCGGTTGGGGCTAAGCCCTTGCGCTTCTTAAGTAGACACCATGGACGTGGTTATTATGCAAAAAAGTGATAAAACTCTTTATTAAAAACTCTTTATAACTTATAAATGAGCTTTCCGTTCGAAAATAAAGGAGCGACGAGATTTTTGTATCTCTAGCAAACACAGGCAAGAAAACAGAAAAGAGCAAAAACATCAGATTTGACGTTTCTATGTTGTACTCGATGTTATAACCCATAGCACATTCCCTCGGTTTAACCAAGGCAAAGCGTTTCGTCTTCCGGGGCCGACCAATTATGTTCGAAACACTCATTATTTTCATAATATTGTTACGAACATTTACTATCGAGCACAACAAAGCAAACAACAGTTTGACATCATTCATCAAATAGCAACGATGCGGCACGTTGCTATCGCGTTGCCAAATTTAATAACTCGCTACTACCCGAGGCGGGGATTACTATTTCCCAAACCCACATAGCAACGCCCGGTGCGGTTGCCGCGTTATGGTGGGAGTTGCCAAACTAGCTTTAGAAACTTCAATTTAGCCACTAGTGGGCTTGCTCTTAGGAAGCGCAGTGCTGTGTTGGTGACCTATCTTAACGTTCGGGAGAGTGTATTGTGTTTGAAGTTCATCGCAGTGATACCTCTTCTTCTGTGTTGCGACGCTCGTCGTCGATGGCACCATCTGCTGCGAGACAGAAATCAAGAGAGCGGCAACTGTATTCATGGAAACGGTTTGTTTATGTTCGTTCGTTTGCGAGCGGCGGCAAGCTTGACTCACTGAATGCTGCTTCGGTGTCTTACGTTATATTGAAGCACGAAAATAATTATTGTTTCAATGATGCAAAATGTGTAGACCTGTATTTTGCTCCTTTAAGATAGTTTTCGTAGACAAACATAACTAGTCACAAAACATTAAAACAACAAATTTCTAGCGTTTCATATATTTTCTCATTATAGGTATTATTATTTCTCACCTTTGAAAAGACGCGCATCGCGCTGCTTCGTGTTCAGCATAGAATTAGCCTTAGCGATTAATTTCAACGTCAAACTCGTCACTAAAGTGTAACTTTGCTATAGAGTAGTAATTTGGCACAAGAGTTGTTCGTTTTTTTTGCACTGCATGAAGGGGTGTAGCGTTTTGACATTCTTAATCTGATTTTTTCCGATTACATAGTTTACATATGCATTGTTTTTGTTTTGGTATTCATGACTTCTCTAGCTTTTCAATGATTATTTTTACTTCAAGCTGAATTTTTGATAATTATGCTTATTAAGCAACACACCTAATTTAGGACCTTTTGGCTTATGTGCGTGTTTGGATTTTTTTTCTTAAATTTATTTTAGTTCAGTTTTGTTTTAATTCAACTGTGAGTGTGTTAAACTTAGCCATTTTTCATTTTTATTAAATATTTTTGCGTTGACGATTGATATTGACTGCAAATATTCATATAGTTTAACACGAAAGAAGGCTCGATGCGACCTTACCCGCGCACAGTGGTTTAAAAGTCGATTTTGACGCGCTAAATTGATAACTCCACGTACGTTGGATATACAATTATGACGTCTTCAGCAAAAATGGTGGGTAAGACCTCCTGCATCTTTTGGTGCTATGAGATTTGTGATTAATCTCCCCAAAAGTGAGATGAAAAATTTATTTTTTTGCTCCATCGAGATACAGAGTTGGTGTCTTCGGTAAAGTTATAGGTATAACCAATACCTATAACTTATAGTTTTTATTGAAAACAGACATGTCAAAACACATTTTTCAATGAAACATATTTTTTTCTTTTTTCTAGGCCTTCACTATGTTCTACAAAGTTGTTAATAGCATCAATATACACAACTGTCTGGAAGGTACTATATTCGTATTGTTTGAAAAACTATGAGTTATGGGCTATTTTTTATTTTTTTTCGCCATATTTCAAATCACTGTATCTTTCTTAGGGGCAGATAGATGCAGATTCGGTAGTGAGCATATGAAAGTATAACAATAGAACTTTCAAACGCTGGTGGTTTCGCTAGTCCACGACTTTCTGCTGATGAGTTGTGTTCATAACAAAAAACCTCGTTTTTACCCTCTTTAATGATTTAACCAGGTAAAATACTTATATTGTAAACCAAGATACCATGTAATAAGTTCGTATCTATGGTGACCATCCTACCAAGCGTGGTTCAAGTATTTCAGAACATGTAAATTGCATATGCTTGTTTTTGGTTCACATTGAAGGTTCTTAATCAAAAACAATGAAAGTGCTATTATAACACTAAGTTGATAACTGTAGAACAAGCAAAGTTACCATTAACCTCTAACACAGTGGTTCCCAACCGGAGGTCCACGGCCGGCAAGGGAGTCGCGAGGCTCATCTAGGGGGCTGCGAAATTGTTGGTAAATTTGATAGGCATTCAAGTTTTCTTTCTATATGTCTTTGGGAAAGCGGTTTTTCAATTATTCTGCCTATTAGGACTAAGACGTGAAACAAATTAGACTTGCAGGACAATATGAGACTGAAAAACGCAGCCTCGTATTGCAATTTTGTATATGAAATTCTTTTTGGGGGCTGCAATGCTCTCTGTGCTCGCCCCTCAAAGGCGGTCGCGGAGCTTTTTGTGTTTAGTAACAGGGCCCGCGGACCCAAAAAGATTGGGAACCACTTCTCTAACATATTCTGAGCCTCTTCGGAAACACATATTTACTGTTGTGCAACTGAGCATCTGCTGGTATGTTTGTACCCGCGATATAATCTACCAACAAGCGCCCACAATGTATTAATGCATGGGTTGGCCGTAATCATCCATTTCAATGTTTCACTCCGCCAGCTTTTAGAAGAGGCTCAGGAAGTAACGAACAAGAATTAGGAAAGGTACATGAGTTTACCTTACGAAAGTGTAAAGCTATTGGATAAACTGGCTGCTTGCTTCATCAGACCCCGTAATAACGTCCATTCGCGGATGGCCAAAAATCACGAGAAACTATTACTTGATGATGTTATGATGCTGCTAGTTCGAATGTGTCGAAACCGACAACTGCATGGTGGTCGACAATAATAATTAATAGTTACTACTGAATGCAATAGTATTAAAAAAAAAAAATACCACCAAACAAAATTCAACAAGAGGCAACACTTAAATTGTAATTGATGATAGTGGTTTTATATTTGCTATTATCCTGCTTGCAATTTCCGTTCTTTGCTTGTTCTACAGATATCAACTTAGTATTATTTTCATTGTTTTTAATTGAGAACCTTCGAGGTGAACCAAAAACAAGCATATGCAATTTACATGTTCTGAAATATTTGAACCACGCTTGGAAGGATGGTCACCATAGATACGAACTTATTACGTGGTATCTTGGTTTACAATATAAGTATTTTACCTGATTAAATCATTAAAGAGGGCAAAAACGAGTTTTTTTGTTATGAACACAACTCATCAGCAGAAAGTCGTGGACTAGCGAAACCACCAGCGTTTGAAAGTTCTATTGTTATACTTTCATATGCTTACTACCGAATCTGCATCTATCTGCCCCTAAGAAAGATACAGTGATTTGAAATTTGGCGAAAAAAAATAAAAAATAGCCCATAACTCATAGTTTTTCAAACAATACGAATATAGTACCTTCCAGACAGTTGTGTACATTTATGCTACTAACAACTTTGTAGAACATAGCGAAGGCCTAGAAAATAGAAAAAACTATGTTTCATTGAAAAATGTGTTTTGACATGTCTATTTTCAATAAAAACTCTCTAAGTCAATTTGAGTAGCAGATACAAATTTTTTGTCTTCGGCAAAGTTGGTCGTATTGGTTATACCTATAACTTTACCGAAGACACCAACTCTGTATCTCGATGGAGCAAAAAAATAAATTTTTCATCTCACTTTTGGGGAGATTAATCACAAATCTCATAGCACCAAAAGATGCAGGAGGTCTTACCCACCATTTTTGCTGAAGACGTCATAATTGTATATCCAACGTACGTGGAGTTATCAATTTAGCGCGTCAAAATCGACTTTTAAACCACTGTGCCGCGCTCAGAAATAATTTACATTCTTACAACTCGCGTTCGAATATAAGTCACAGGTCACATGTGATGAAGATAACAACCGGATACCGTATAGTGGCGGCTTGAAACAACGTTATTGTAAAATATAATTATTGATCACAGTATTGTTTTTTAGAATCAAATATATCAACTTTATTAATTCTAAAATTAGAAAAAAGAGAGACAGGTTTTGTTTCTAGTACAGTGAACAATCGTTTGAGTTCGGTTTGCGGCGGCTGATGATCTGGAGAGTCGTATCGCGTAGATAACTCTCAAAGGAAACAAAATCGGTGGCTGCGAATCAGCCGAAATCAGCTCGTTGAGTGTTGCGCTTAGCTTTTGTTTCTGTAGATTTATTAAGTTTTTCAAATTCATTCGTCGCGCTGGATTTTGAAATATTTGATCGTATTGCCTACCACAGCGAATCCTGATCTTACCTACCCCATCTTACTAACACGAATTCCCTTCATGTGACATCCGTAGAGATGCAGAGGTGAACTCGGTCTCACAACAACGTTTGTTGAACTAACAATTCTCTTCCTATTTTTTCCCTACGACCGTAAGGACGTGGCCGGCGCCGTTATTGATCTTTCTAAAGTGAGAGTTACTGAATTGTTGTACATTGGAGATGGTATAACATCCCAAAAGCTGTCTATCTCTGTGCAACTTCACTAGCTCAGGTCAATCACGGAGGTGTAACTACGACATGCATCAGAAGTACACAGCGACCGCCGATCAAATGATTTTTTTCCGGTCGTTCATTGCCACTAAAAATCAAAAGGAAAATGCGAAAAAAATCGTCATAAAGTAGTGCGAACAGATGAGCGAGGATTCTACACGACAGAGGAAAAGAGATGATTGTAATGCCCGTTCGTTTTATTTTGCAATCGGAAAACGAAATTGAACGCAATAACTCGGATAGACGAACGGTGTACGAAGTCTCGCACAAAATGGATAAGATGAAATTGAATGACTAGTATTCTTGTGTTCGGTAGAAAAAAGGATTAATCAGAGCACTGGTAGTTCTTATAGATTAATTGTTGAATTATCTTGGAGATTAATTATACATCTTTGCCTTAAGGGCATGGTAAGTTTACGAAATAAAATAAAATTGGATAACCTACTTAACTTAAAACTAAATTGGCAAAGTTCGAATTGCCTCGTGAATCGACCTCTGGCAAGCTTCCCTGAACCTAGACAGTATCCAGGGTGGCCAGCGAACCGGGAAAACCTGGAAAACCGGGAAAAAACCGGGAATTCGAAAATAAACCGGGAAAAACCCGGGAATTTCAATACTAAACCGGGAAATTTATCATGTTTATTTTGAACATTATTTTTCATTTACTACATGCGTGGGATCTGTTGTATTAGTTCAACGCACTATACATTTTCTGCCATCTCACAAACACTGGGAGACACAAGGAACTATTTAGTTGGTCTCAGGGTAAGATGCTGGAGTAACAAGCCAGTCGTCATATGTTAGATTCTCGGCTAAAAAAGACGATTGTTATAGTCAATAGGTTTCTAGCGCTAGCCCCGCAATTGTTCTGTACACTAACAGTTGGCTGCCATTTTTTTCTAAGTTGTCTTCCCTCTCATTCACACTGATTAGGACTTCAATAGTAAGTGCCGATAAAACATCAAAACAATCACCACTTTACAGGATCAGCGTCTGATATTATTTATGTCTGAGTATGTTTCAAAGTTATGTACCAAATTATTCATAATTTTTGTTAAAATTGATAATAATGATAATAATAATGATAATAACTTATTTGATGAAACAAGATTCGAATTTTAGGTTACAAATCGCCAACAAATACTGACAAAGCTCAGGGAATGTTGAAACTTCAAATTACTAAAAAATATTTTGAAGGCCAGAGAAGTCAAGAATGATTCCAATCAGGTTTTATATGTTAACTTGAAATAGGCAAAAACTAAACTATGATAAAAAATATCTAAAGCCTAAAACAATTAACTCCTCCACCAACCACGCTGGATCTGGGTTCGAATCTCAACACCATAAGTGTCGATGCCTTAAATATAGCATGTCTTATGTAGAATTGGTCAACAAATTAATTGGCGATGGTTTCATTTTAGACAGGGCACGGGAAATGGTCTTTTTCGCCTCTTTTCGGCCTATTTTCGCGTATTTTTGGAAATATAGACCCTTTCCCGTGCCCTGCACAGAATGAAAATATCACCTATCTATTTATTGGCCAATTTTACATAAGAAATGCTATATTTAAGGTATCCAGCCCAGCGGCTTTTAATTAGTGGGAATTTGGATTCATTTTTGCCAGTGTGCGTTGGTCGAAAATTGACATCGCCAACCAGCGTTGCCGGTGCTATCAATGTTTTGACTGGCTGTCGTGTGTGCCAAAAAAAAAAGCACACATTTTCATTTGTCAAGTCTCTATATGTGATCTTGTGTAGGTGTGAAGAGATTCGTTTGCCTTCGCCATGTCAATGACAGCAGCCGGCAACCGTTGGGAACGGTCGGCGGCAAAAATAGAAAAGATTCTATTTTTTGCAACAACAACAAGCGACGGTCGACCGCTGTGTTCTGATTGGTCGAAAAAGAACGGAACGGTAGCGGTTGACCGCTGCAACGGTTAGTCTGATACAGGCTTTAGTTAGGATCCTAGTTGAAGTCGCATTCCCGGGTGTTGGCGATTGACACAATAGTGGCGGGAATAGACCGACGGAAAATAAGCAAAGATTTGCACGACGAAGCTATTCAGCATCGTGTGAGAATAGATTGATGTTTAATATGCAATACATTTAGTGTTAATTATGCATATAGTTGATTAGTAATATGAGTTTGAAGTTCATTGTTTAATGTAAAAACCGATTTTTCTCCACTGGAAATGGGTTAAGCTTAAACCCACTTGAAAAAATATCTTGAGGCCAGAAATTTCAGAAGTTGATATTAGAGAATTTGCGTTTTCAAAGAACAGAAGCAACGAAATTGATTCAAAATTTATAAAATAGTATTCTAGAGGCTTAAAAAGCAAAGACTGTCTTTATTTTTTTCTTAAATTGCTTGCATACTCCTCCAAAATCAGAAAGACATATTTTTTAAATAAAAAGGTCAGAACTATAAAGGCCATAGGGAAAATTATTCGCCTAAAATAAACCTGGAACAATACTACGTAAGGATAACAATGTTATCAAATTAGTCCTTTCTATAGTATCGAGGCAATAACTGAGCCTCAAGGGATCCTTAAGAAAACGGAAAAAATATTTTGAACGACAGAAATAAACACAATTGCTCAGCTCTCAATTGCCATGAAACGTTTATAGACACTAGAAAAAGATAAAAAATATGTTCAAATGTTTCTAAAGTTCTTCTATAAAAGTCAGCAATCAGATTTTAATTTGATGTCAGAAATGCACCAAAAACATAAAAAAAAATTATGTTATTATGAAAGTAAAAAAAAATCAATTTTTGATAAAGATTTTTGTTGAAAATTCTGAAATTTAGAAGGCGGATTCAGAAAACACAGAACAAGCTTCTTATTCAGCTCGAAAAGGCAAATATTGTTTCTAAGCAGCAATAAAATTGTATTGAAGCCCGAATGAAACAAACAACACAAATATAAATCAATTTTAAAATTGAATCTAGCAAAGTCGGTGAACACCAGAAAATGGGTAATAATAAGGTTAAAACTAGTGGTGCAGAAACCTTTGTTATACTAACTATTACTTTATACATATTTGGCCGGTCACTTACAAATCGTATACCATCATAAGTTCAATTTCAATAATGAATGAAATGAATTTGAAAGATAATTTTCAGAGAGTTAACCAAAGACGATCATTGAATTAAAGCTTGACGTGGTTTTTGCAAATTTTACAAATTTTTGAGATAATCGAACGTGGGGAAACAGTAATAGATAACAATGATGCTGATTTCACACTAGAATAGCAAACATGTATGTTAGTTTAATGCGGTTCTACTTATTCGCTTTATTTTCAGAAATCGCAGGACCTAGACTGCCCCTGTTTACATAGTTGACGTAACAACCAACACCATCATTGCGAGAAAAACGCGTTTTTGTTATTTTAGCCCAAATAGTTATATTGAGATACAATTTCAACAAAATAGTCTGTCAATTTCATGAAGATTGGTGTTTGAATAGAGGCCCCATGGTATATACGAGTCTGCCCATGGTAATTAATCCAGAAAAACCGCTACGCCAGTTTATGCGAATAAACATGCATTTTTCTCACAGGTTGTTCGCATAGCTTGGCATAAAAACTCGACTATTTCCTACTCTGCCTCGCAGTTGAATTAGTTTTATCAATCGTGTTTCGGTCAAACGAAAGTTATTGTCCATCGGCAGTTTCAATCAGACAAACCCACACACATACACACACAAACACATGCACAAAAACTTACATTTACGCTAAGGTGGGTAATCGTTACAAGGGAAAATGCAAACTTGACAGCACTGAGCCAGAAAACAGTTTTTTTTTGTTCAATTTAGGCCCCCAGACAATGCTAAACCTGCTGAATATGGATTACTCTTGCCTCTGATTGGTGCATTGCATATGCAAGTACATGAATTTGTATGAAAATTAGTACAGGAAAACTTTTTCGCATGTTTCTTCCTAGAGAGCTATCGATCAATCCACTTCCGGTAGTGTCAGGATTGTTTGGGGCCCCAAATAGAACCATAAAAACGTTCTGGCAAATCGATTGAATTTACCCACCGTAATATACACACACGTTTCAATTATTTCATCTGATGCAAATATCCACTAGTAGGAGGAAAGGACACGGTGACTTTAGACCTTTCTGAGGCTTAGTGTTTGTAAAAATATTATTATACAATACAAGAACTCAATCCCCCTTTCCATGGAATATTTGACGAATTAAACGACTTAACTTAGACAAACAGACAGTAGTTAGACACTCGAGTAAAACGACTTAACATAGACAATTGCACCTTGTATGGAGTGACGCCAGTTTTTGCAACCAATTGGCAGTTACGCCAAAACGTTTTTCCAATATTTCTCAAAAGTTTTAGAACAAAATAGTTTTCTTTTCGTTTGTAGTGTATGTATTTTAGGGAAAGGAAGCTGAACCAACGAAAAAGTGCATTTTGGTCATTTTGGCTCTTACGTCAACTATGTAAACAGGGGCAGTAGATTTATGAATCAGCATCAAGTTTTTTACAAATTGAAGCAAACTTCTACAAACCTGCTCTCGAAATATAGTACAACAAACTCGTACGTAAATAGATCTATACATCTTTGGTAAAGCTTTTCAAAATATCTGCATCGCTAATTGTGTTACATGTGCAAACTGTGGGATCAGATTTTGCTACAATGCTTGGCTCCCGGAAGCTGTAAATGTTTCTTACTCTTCGCGAATCTTGGTTCAACGTACAATTTAGTATATATTTTATAAGAAGTGAGGACGGGAGCTTCGGAAGAAAAGGTGCTAAGTAAGCATTGCAGTTTCTTCTGAAATCTGGTTCAAATTTCCAAGAAAAGCTTAAGGGTAATTTATTTACAACAGATAAGACGCACTACGAAGAGTGTAAAGATTATGAAAAGTTGTCCATGATTGTTGATTTCCTTTGAGGAATAAATAGCGATACGAAAAAAGAGAGATAGAGAAGAGGAAAGAGCAGTGAGAGAGAAAAATTATCCAGAAAGTAAAATATCCCATGTCTAAAATATACTTTGGTCAAAACTCTACAGTTCAAGCAACCAATAAAAGATCGCACTCAGTATGATCTTCAAAGATATCTGAAGCTTTCATTTGAGCATGCGAACATCAAAATCGGAATAAGCATTCTGTAAAGAGAGTTTTTTTGTTATTTTTCTTTTTTTGGTCGATTTTGATATACTACACATATAAACAACATATTTACACATACATACGTACAGGCACACATACACAAACATACATAAATTGTTCAATTCGTCGATCTGAGTAAATTGGTATACAGCACATGGCTCTCCGTGCCATTATTTTGCCTTAAAAGTTAAATTTCTTATATAAAAAATACTCTTTGATCAATATGTTGAAATCTAAGCCACTTATCAAAAATCCACTCGGTAGCCTTCTGGGGGAGCACAGTAGCTTTCGTTTGCGTATAAGATCATTAAAACCGGATATTGCGTTCTGTAAGAAAGGTGCGTTAGTATTTTGCGGCACATACATACAGACAACATACATACACACACACACACACACACACACACACACACACACACACACATACACACGAACAGACATTGCTCAGTTCGTCGAGCTGAGTCGAATGGTATATACAGTTCGGCCCTCCGGATCATGGATCTATTTTGCGTTTTTCGACCGATTTTATAACCTTTGTTTAGTATAACAAAGGTAAAAAGGAAAAAGTTGGTTCTCAAACAAATTTAAAATTTCCAAAAAACGGCTATTATTGCAGATTCAGGCAAGGCGAAAAACTATCTCGGTTCAGGGTCAAAAAATGTGGTCAAATTATTTTGAAAACTCTGAAAAATAACTAGAATGTTTCCTCTCATTCACTAAAAATGACTATGAAAAAGTTATTAGGAAACAAGAAAAAAATATTTTGAAGTAAATTTTTCTTAAGTTAATTGAATTTAAAATTAAATTTTAAATGAGATAATGATGTCATGGTATTTAGTTGAAAAGTTGCTGAATTTCAGTCTGACCAGAAATTAAAAAAACAAACCCTAGAATAGATTCCAAATTGAATTCAATAAAATCCACAATTATATTTAAAATTCAATTTAGAATTAGTGGAAAATGAATTTTCATATTTTATTTTTAAATAAGCACTTTGAATAAGGCCAAAATCCGTAATAAAGCTTGAAACAATTGATGAAATTTCTCAAGGCTTGAAATAATAGAAAATTATTGCAAAGATTCGTCGTTTCTGAAGCTCAACAGCAGCCAAACAATTTTGAATTTAAATTCCAAATTTGTGAAAATGTATGTATTAAAGTTTTGAAAAAGCAAAAACCAGCTCTAGAAAACGTCGAAAAACATAACCAGAGAGTGCAGAAAGTTACAAATATCGCTTTCGTTGAACAGTTTAATTAAACCAGTAATTAATTTATGTGAGTCTCAAATGAATTGAACGGTTTGAAATAAAATTAAAACTCTTGTGAAAATATTCTGAAGCATGAAGCTCACATTGAATTTAAATTATATCTTGAGGCTGGGTGAAATAATGAAAATTTTGAGAGAATGGTATTTTCTGCACGCTACACGTTTCAAAAAGCTCCAAGTGTGCCCTTTGCATTAGACCTCGTTCGGGATTTACTCAATGGGCCGAGTTGCATTCCTCAGCCATGAAAAGTCGAAAAATCAACAGCAAATAGATGAGGGTCGAAGTAGTTAGCTCTTTTCAAGTTTTGAAATGAAATAATGATATTAAAATCAAAATTCTTTCACAAATTTATTTTGTCAATGAATAAACGTGGTTAAACTTGTATATTTACGCTTTTCAAAACCGGGAAAAATATCAATTTCTAACCGGGAAAAAACCGGGAATTTGAAATTGGAAATCTGCTGGCCACCATGAGTATCGCATGTTTGCGCACCGAAAGTGTATCTAGCCGGTCTAGTAGTTGGTGGATCTCAGAATATCGCGTTTTGGAGGACCAGGGCTCCTGATTCCTGCATTGAATCTTCATTCGCTCCGTGAACCGTTCGCTGTGGACTAATGTCAATGTAACACGTACGCATACTTCATCGGGCGCGTACATGTGTTCGGATGAACTGAAACGATTGATTCGTGTCTTTCTCTTTTCCCGATGTTTCTCATTATTTGCCGATTGGATACGGTTCAAAATCACATCGATGCAACTCAGTGAATATTTGTAACGGTTCACCGTGGCATTGATAGATTCATCATGGCAAATAAAATCGGGACGAAGACGAAATAGCATTCGCCTCGAATCGTTTACTGAAGCTTACCAGAATTTCTGAGCTTGTTCGTACATTTGCTGGTGCTATGAGACAATAGGCCGTATGAGATAGGCCGAAAAGATACTGGCGCGTCATGCGCTGCGGAGACGGTTCGCCTTGCAGTGAGCTGTACATTAACCTGCGGCAGGGCTCTACTTAGGGCTGTACATTAGCTTACGGCGCTAGTATGTTCGCGGCCTTAAAGCGTTGGCTTTATTCGCCGCTGCAAATACTACGACACAAGCAGGACAAACTTTTTTGTTCATGCGGCCGGGATAAAAAAAGTTATTATTTTTGTATCTATGTCGTAAAAATTCAATAAAACAGCGAGCATAGTTTCTTAAGAAAACAATTAATGTTGGAAATCATACAAAATTAAGTTGAATTTATTATGATTGACGACAGGGAATATATTGTTCATATTTCTATCGGTTTTTGAAGATGCATGGCAGCACCGGGTTAGTTGTGTTGTGAATTAATACGACTAATCATTTGCTTAATTTGCGAGGTCTGTCTCATTTATCTAGAATTTTTAAAAATATTCCAATCCGAATAACCACATTTTTAAAATAACCGATCAGTTAGTTTGCTTACTTATAATTCTTGTACTCGGTAAATATGGTGGTTGCATAAATATTTGAAAATTATTTTTTAATCGATGTTTGCAATATACGGTAAATAATTAAATTGTAGCTTTAATTTATTTATCTTGGAGAAGAAAAAACGAATAAGCAACCAACAGATTTTATTTAAAAGGTATAGCGCTTTCTTCAAAGTGTTCTCATTGGTCGGAGGTGGTTTTTCTTAGTTTTTATTTTCGGGGTGAAAAATGCGATACAGCGAAATAATCTTTTCCATACGCTTAAAGATAGGTTTGGACATAGGACAATGAATGTTGATCAAGAAAAACGCAAAATAGCGTATTTTAAAAATCTTGTGTGCTGGATTGGCGTGCATAAATACACTATGGTTGCTTTTTAGGCGTTTTTTTAACGCGGGTTTTATACGCGAATTTCGGAATTTACGCGTTTTTTTGGTCTTGTTAGGTGTTAAAATAACAGAAATTATAGTTGTGATCTTCTGACCGTGAAGACAATTAATTTTACCACTGTTGAGAAAAAAATATTTCAACGTTCAATACTTTAATGCTAAATAGTAGTGAACAGACAGACAGATTTTCACAATGATTATGAATTGCATGATTACGAATTTGTGAATATGTCCGCCATTTTATATGTTTCTTTTGTCGATATTTTTTTCTTAACTCTTAAGTTACGTTTAAATAAATACAAATGATTGTTTCTTTGTGTCGCTTGAAAACATCTCAAAAAAAAATAAAAAAAAAGTAAAAATCTTTTCTATTTATTTAAACGGAACAATTTGATACCCTCTACCTGTATCTTCTTGAAGGCTGTTTCCGCGTCCTGGCCTAACAAGAGCCAACTAGATAAGCTACGGATCAAAGCGAATGACTAAGGCCGGGGACATACTACCTTGCCGTGGGTTAATGTACAGCCCAAAGTAGAGCTGTATATTAACCTGCGGTAGAATGAGCCGCCTTCGCAGCGCAGGCCGCATCCACGGCCTAAGATTCAATCAGAAACAACCTGCCGGACATGGTCATATATATATATATATATATATATATATATATATATATATATATATATATATATATATATATATATATATATATATATATATATATATATATATATATATATATATATATATATATATATATATATATATATATATATATATATATATATATATATATATATATATATATATATATATATATATATATATATATATATATATATATATATATATATATATATATATATATATATATATATATATATATATATATATATATATATATATATATATATGCCGTGGGCTTGCATTTTTACGTAAGCGCCAAATTTTCAAATTTCATTTTTTTACATATATTACTATAATATAGGAAACCACCTTCAAGATGCTTGTTGCCGTTTCCAAGAATTTTGATAAGCAACTGAGAAATATCAAAAATAAGAAGTGACATTAGCGCCACTTTACATAGAAGTGACGTTGAGGTACGAATACGATAGTGTATCATGCTTGTGGAGTGCATAATTTTATTTATATCCTTGCTGCTACCGACCAGTACGCATGGCAAACTAGACTATTCAGGCGTACCAATGTCACTTTTAGTGCAAAACTTTGAAGTAGTTTTGCTGTTTTGCAAGAGAAGTGACGTTGGCATTAAAACTCAATGCGTTTACATAAATGAACGTGTCGAAGCAATGGGATATGTTTTTCATCATATTTACTCAGATTCTATCAGACCAGTTTGCGTGATAAAGCGCTTCTGTTAATTTGCAAACGATTTAGGTCGGTAGCGATTTTGTGCTTTTAGCGCTTACGTCAAAATCCTAGCTCACGGCAGTATAAGTTTCTTCCTCGGCAATTTTTATTTTTTGTTTGGATTCGCTCCGAAGCATCGTTGCGATTGGTAATACCATTCACAGTGAATACCCATCGGAATTGATCTGAGTGACAAGGCTTCTGAAACGATGTTTTCCCATCCGATCGCACAATATCCCTTCGGATGACTTGAGTAAATCGTAGCCAATACGAATCAAACACGAAGGTAATCATATTACGTTTTAATAACTATTCATCGCCCACAAGCCACTCGTAACAGTTCAGTTCACTATAGGCGTTGTTTCCATTGCTGAGTGAATATACTGTTGCCACGTGTTGTTGTGCTTCGCAATAATGAATGAATACGAATGCCCTGTGGAGGACTGTTAAGGATCATCCGAAGGATCTTGTTTTGGATAACCTGTAACTTATCATGTTGACATTTGGCACAATTTCTCAGATTGGCAAACCATATTCTATTACTGGCAGGATTATCATTTTATGGTCAACAATCTTTTTTTTTTGTTTTTTTTTGTCTATATTTTGAGGCTTTCAGCCGGCGGCTGGTTCACCTCATGTGAGAAAATTATTTACATTTTGTTAAACAGTTTGCTTTCATATCGAATCGAATAATCTGCAGTCTTTTAAAAATTGGATGACCGAGGTCTCCGCTATTGGGTCGTTGTTGAGTGCTTCTCTAATGCTGCTGGTAATTTGATTTGCTCGCCGTGGTCCCTCGAACTCTGGACAGACGCAAATAATGTGTTCCACTGTTGTTGTGACATTACATATGGGGCACATTTTCTTAAAAGCACCAGAATTGCTCATGTTGTGTGTGACTCCGGTGTGTCCCGTTCGAAGTCTAGGCAAAATTTTTTGCTCTTTCCAATTTTTCCGGTCGTTCCAAGCTATGGTGGTATTTTTTACTTTACGTAGAAACAGGTTTCTGCAGCTATTCCATTTTTCCTCCCAATTTTGTCGCATTTTGTTATCCAGCCATTTTTTTACATCCGCGCATGGGATTTCATCCGTGTACATCGAACCACTTCGACCACGTGCGGCTAGCCTGTCTGCATCCTCGTTTCCAGGAATTCCGCAGTGCCCTGGTACCCAAATGTATACGCAGTCCGGATTGGCGTATTTTTGAGTTTTCTGAATCCATGGGTGACGAGCTGTGGGGGACTCGAGAGCCTTGATCGCGCTGAGTGAATCGCTGATGATGGCGATTGGCTTGTCGAATGGAGTCGTAGCTGCTGTGAAGATTGCAACTGATTCCGCTGTGAAGACCGATGTCATGTCTGGAAGTCGGTAAAATTTGTCTTCGAGGCTTTCGTGGATACCGAAACCAACCTTTTCGTAAGCTTTGGAGCCGTCTGTGAACCTCTGTGTGTGGTGGGGATATTTTTCGAGAAGAAGTTCCGCTGTCGCCATTCTTGTGCATTTCGGATTTCGGCTCGTTCGTGGTAATTGTTTCAGGCTGCAATCTGTACGCAATGGGGGAAGGGACCAGCCCCTGTCTCCGGTCCAATGCACCTGCGACACTAGAGGGAGCTCTTGGCCAGCAGTCTCGGTTAGGGATCTGAACACCTCGGCGAGTAGGTGGACCCCTCTATCGTTTGACGCTGACTTTTCTGCATAGTTCGTGGCTCTTTTGGTTATGGCAAGATTTACCATCATTTAGAACGGAAGCGTACCAAGTTCCGCGTGCGTGGCGTACGTTGGAGTAGACGGAAGCAGATTCGATATTATTCTTCGTGATTGATTGTATGTTGGACCGAGTACAGCTATCAGTTCTGTGGATGCACTGCAGGTTATTTCCAGTCCGTAGAGGAGCCTGTAATCCAGTAAGGCTTTGGCAACGTTGAGCCTGGTTCCTCGACTACAACTCGTACGGCGCCCGGAGACTGCCTTTAGGAGGTTTACAGCAGCGTTGCAAATCGAGCGAGAAGCGAAACCTTTCTTCTCCTTTCTGCTTGAGAACGAGACATATGCTACGCTTCTCAAGTCTTTTGCACACACGCTTTGGAGATACACTTTTTTCTTCATGCATTCCCCTGAGTAGCAGCAAGCATGCACGGACACGAACAAACTCTTTCCTATTGCTACTCAGCTTCCGTAAAAGAGTATGCGAGTTCCTGCTAGTGAGTAGGAGTACTCGACTAAAATTGCTTGACTAGGAGGAGTGCTTGAAAAACTATGCTCGAAAACGAAAATGCTTTCTTCCCGACATGCACCGACAGCCGACAGTGGGGCAACGCGTAGGGTATCGAACTGCTTCGGTAAGTTTTTTACAGCAGTCTAATACAAAACCAGCCGAAGCGAACCGCTGCCGAAGTAGTCGCAAAGCATCTTGAATCAATTGTCTTCGGCTGGTCGTTCTCACGAGTTGGGGAGTAGGTATACACGAGTACACACGAGAAGAGTAGACGGGATTGTGTGCATATGATCTCGGGAGTAAGAAAGAAAGCAGGAAAGAACGAGAAATAGCTTGAATGGAGAATTCTCTACTGTGTGAAAGCGGCGACACCGAGAACCTCACATGAGGTGTTGTATGCTGCTTACGAGCGAGACTAACAACACTGGTTTACAGTAGTTTTGCAACGTTCTTTAACCTGGGCGAAATGCGGTTTATATGTAAGCTTCCGGTCGAGCAACACTCCAAGGATGCGCATTGTCTTTTGGTGTCTTATAGGGATACTGTTTACAATAATCTTTCGAGATTCGGTGCGATGGTTACTGTTGCAACAGTGCAGGAGCGCGCTTTTATCTGGTGCTAGTTGGAAGCCAATTGCAGCTGCCCACTTTACTATAGCTCTGACCGCGGCTTGTGTCTTCCGAAAAAGGGCCGGCATTGTTTTTCCAGTGCAGATTAGGAGAATGTCGTCCGCGTATGCCAGGATATGAATGTTTTTTGGTAGCTTAAGAAACACTGTGTTCATGATAACGAGGAATAGTGTCACCGCAAGTACGTACCCTTGAGGGACCCCCGTCTCCTCCTGAAGAACTCTCGATTTCGCCAATCATTACTTGGAATGTCCTTTCTATTAGAAAATTTTTTATAAAGTGGAGGATGTTTCCTGACAAGCCCCAGGTGGCTAACTGCTGGATGGCTTTTGGGGTCCAGGCTCGGTTGTATGCTCTTGCCAGATCAATGGATACTAGGTTGGCATGCTCATTCCCGTTTCTGGTCTGCTTGAGTATTTGTCCAAGTGCCGCAAAATACGTCCCCGTCCCAAGTCCTGATCGAAAAGCGTGTTGACGAGAGTCGAGAAGGCCATTAGTTTCCAGGAAGTGTTTTAGCCGCCTGTTAACTAATCTCTCTATTGTCTTCGATATGCAGCTAGTTAATGAGATCGGTCTGTAGCCAGTAGGGTCCGTGTTCCGATGGTTTTGTTTGGGGATGGGCACAACCAAGCTATGCCTCCAGCTCTGTGGAAAGGTTCTTCCGGTCCATTCGCGATTAAAGAGTTCGAGTAGGCACTTTTTTCCTGATAGAGGAAGATTTTTCAGCATTGGGTCGTTCCCTGTTGACTGTCCTTTGACCTTGGATAGGGCAAAATCGAGTTCAGCCATGGTGAATGGGGCATTGATGGCATCATTTGGGCCTGTGTCGGGGATAGGAGTGTTTCGAACTGGGCGGATACGTAATTTTTCCGAATAAATTCGATTGAGTAGTTATCGATCGCTGACCGATCTGCAAAGTGGACGGCAAGTGCGTCAGCCACCATTTCTGGATCTCGAGTGTACCTGTCCTCTATTTTGAGGGTTACACCTGTGGTTCGCCGCTTACCGTTCATGGAGTTGATCCGGCTCCAAACCTCAGTGGAGGTATGTTTTTCGCTAATATTGTCCAAAAATCCTTCCCATGATGCACGTTTCGCTTCCCGAACAACTTGCCGACATTTGTTTCGCAGTGTTCTATACTGCGTGCTTTCACAGCCTTACTAACGTCCTGCGACCACCAGTGCAATGCTTTTTTTCCTGACTTTCGGCTGGTTTTCGGAATCGCAGCTTCTGCCGCTCGAATGATTGCGTCGGTAAGTTTGGGGATGCTACCAGGCTGATTGTCACAAATTGCTGCTAAGATGTGGTTGTTGAATAGGGTCCAGTCTGCTTGCTCGAATAGCCACCTAGGTCGTTTCATGATGCTAGCGGAGTCGCTGATATTGATATTGATGAAAATTGGTGTATGGTCGCTTCCCATCAGATCTTCACATGTATTCCACTCTAGTCGTGATACCATTTGTTCACTGGCTAGTGAAATGTCGATGGCGGACTCCTTGTTTCCTCGGAAGAAAGTAGGGGGGCCATCGTTCAAAATGGTAAGATTGACATCCTCTAACACATCCGCAACAATGGATCCACGTTTATTCTCCTCTTTGCTACCCCATTTTGGATGATGACTGTTAAAGTCTCCAAGCAGAAGACGAGGTTCAGGAATTCGCTGGATTGTTTCTCTTAATTTTCTCTCAAGGTCCGGGATTTTTTGGCATGGCAGGTATATACTAGCTATCGTTAGAGGTATCGGTGCGAGGATTTTAGTGGCAATGATCGGCAATTCGGTGTCGGTTGAATCGGTTTGTGGGGGATTCCAACTTGGATTCCAAGGGCAACCGAGTGATAAATGCTGTTGGTTTGCCTATGGATCCAGGTGTACTTCCCTCCTAGTGTTCTGTCCATGCTGCCTGGGGAGACTCGATGAATTTCTTGTAGCGCAAGAACTGTTGCTGGATTGTCCCTGACCAGCATTTCGAGGTCGGTCAGATTGTGAAAAAAACCGTTTATGTTCCACTGAATCGCTATAGGTAGCCGATTTGAGAGTGGTTTTGCTTGTGAGACGATGGATGGGTTTTGAGGATGCGATAATCGTGTGGAATTCCCTGGGTAGAATACGGTTGCGAAGGGGTTCATGTTTTTCCTGGGGTGTGGGTGACTAGTGTCTTCTACTGTAGTTCTTCGACATTGCGGGGCGCTGTGCTGATCTACACAGATCCGCGGGCTGTTCGCCAGGGACTGTGCGGGAGTACTGACCTTCCAGGTTTCAAGCCAGGGATTCCTGGAGGGTGTTTCCTCGACCTCTTCCGCTAATTGTGCGGTATTTGTTATGGTGTTCGCCATCGTCGTCTCTTTGTTGATACAGATCCGCTGTTCTTCCGCCAGGGACTGTGCGGGAGTACTAGCCCACCTAGAGAAAGATGAAGTTTTCCGAGTGGGGTTTTCCTCGACCTCTTCCGCTATTATTGCGGCATTCATGTCGTGTTGGGTAGTGGGGTTTCCTTTGTTTGATTTGCGATTCCGTAACTTCTAGCTACTCCATTTCCTGCTTCCAGGGGATAAGCCATCCGACTCTTTTCCGTCCTGGTTGAGCGTCCAATTTTCTTGTCTCTCCTTCCTTCCGTCCTGCTTTCTATTTTTTCTTCCTTACTTTCTCCTCCATTTATCCACGGGGAACGAATGTTGCCATCCTTGTGCGTCCCGTTAGATGAGGGCCCTGGGTGCCATGGCTGGTCCACCGATTCCGCTCTTCTTATAACGTCCGGTACGACGGGGCCGTGGCTCCCAGGCCTAGTTTCCTGTTCTCCCAGGGGATAGGCAATATTGCCCTTTTCCGTCCTGGTCCTTCTCTTTCTGCTGTTTTCTTCGATTTGGTTTTCAAACGGGGAACAGGTTGTTAAGCCCTTGTGCGTCCCGTCCCCGGGAGATTGCGGCTTATTCACCGATTCCGTTCTTCTTGTAGCTTCCGGTTCGGAGGGGCCGTAACTCTCCCGGGCAAAGTTGGCTTTCCTGGGTCTCAATTGCATTCTGCTAGGGGGGTTGTGGTGCGTTGTAGAGTTCTCATGCTGTGCTAATGATGGTGGTTTGGTGTGAGTTTTAGGAATGGATGGGGTATTTGAGGCCTCTTTTATCTCCAATTGCGGGTGGGATTTAATGGGTGGGAACATTGCAAGATTTTGGGATAGGTTTAGAGCGATAAGTAACTAGGGAAGGATTGGAGGCCATGGAGTTGTTTGCTGAGGCTGTCATTCGATCTCTATGGAGTCAGTGTCCATCGAAGTATCTCTAAGCTGGTCATCTGGTTCGCGGGAGTTTTGTTTTTTCCCTTTACTTTTGCGGTTAGTCGGTTTTATGTCTGCCATGGGTCTTTTCGGGGTGCCTTGTTCCAAACTGTTAAGGACGTTTCTGGCTGGCGTTTTCGGGTCCATAGGGCTTATGCTCCTGGGTCGCAGGAATCCATCATGACAAGTGGGAGGGCTGCTATCGATAGAATGGTATGCTGCTGAGGGGGAAGACTGAGGTTGTATGGGAGAGGGGTAGTATTTCCGAATAAGAGATCTTAGTTTAGTAATCTCTTGTTTTTTGCTTTTATGTATCTTTCCTTTTGTTCATTCGTTCGATCATGTCTTCTATTGTATCGTATTTTTGTACTGTTTCCAATCGGTTGTTGACGGACAGTTTCTCTTCTAGCTGATGTATGCGTTGATCCTTTTCTATCAGTTTATGTGTTATTTCTTCTACTCTCTTAGTCAGCATATCTACTTGTTCTTCTTTCCCTGTGCTCATTATGTTGGCATTCCTACTTTGCTATGTGGAGTCCGTCGTCCCGTTAGTAAAGCTATCAGTTTTTCACTAGTCTCGCAAGGATTAATCAGTTAAGCTTCCTGATGAGTTCACACACTTTAGGAGTATTGTTTCTTCAAGTTGACACGAGTTTCGTTTTGATCACTTCACCAGTAGGACACCAAAAGAGATCCGGAAAAAAAATCACGGACAACGAACGTAAAGCACTTGCGACTTTCTGCCCGGAGCAGGCCTGAGGGACAGTTGTAAAACGACCTTCGTCCGAGGAAATATGGCACTCTTTCCACTGTCGCTGAATTGGTGTCACTTCAACCGATTATCCGGGCCACCAACGCCCGTGCAACCTTTTCCTCCTCCTAGTTCACTGCACTATTAACCAAGGAATCAAAAATCAAATAATCACGTCGGAATATCGACCGAATCCCGACACAGAGAATTCCTCACTTATCGAGAACAATAGCCTATTGTTATATTACCGGCGCTTACGGAGCGTGTTGAAAAACCGACTATACGCTTCAACGATTAAGCCGAGACTGGCCAACAATCTTGTTCTTAAGTGTTAATTTGGGTTTTCTGTTTACCAGTGCATATAAAAATTTCATTAGAAAGTTGCATTTGAGCAGAATTGCGCCAAATGATCTGGAAATACGCGAAAATTTAATCGACCATTTTTGATTTGAATGGAACTATGCACACGTATTTGGCTTAGCAAACTGAGCATTTTTCACAGATGGAGAGATTTTTCACACCCATGAGTTATATTTTAAAAGGGCGTATACCTTTTGGCATAGGTTTTTTTTTTTCGAAGCATTGTAGCCCTGAAACCGTTGGTTGTATAGAAAAACTGTCTGAGAATGAGTTGTAGGGAGTTGAAAATAAACCATAAAAAAATATACACTGCTCAAAAAAAAAAAATTCTGACCATAAAAAATTAAAAATAAACATTTGAGAAAGAGTTGAATTGTTTTTAAAGAAACTGGAAGTTAATACGCAACGTTTAAAAAAAAGTCCAGGATGGAGAAATGAAAAATAATTTTTTATGGTAGATCAACTTCTTTATAAAAATTCAAATTCAAACATTTTTCAATATATTTGCATTCTGATGATTTTAAAAGATGCAGAGAGTCATTTTGAATCAAAAAGATTTTGGTAGTAAACATTCTAAAGGCATCGGTTTTTGAGTTATTTCTAATTTAAGCTCGATAAATTATTAATATTTGGGAAAATACACGTTTTTCTTGATTGGTCCGGGGTTCACCAGCAAAAACCATACGTTCATTGGAATGGTTGATCATAAATATACAATTCATTCTTTGACAACAAGACGATTGGGCGAACGGATCTCAAGAAAAGAGTTAAAATGTTCGTTTGTGTTCGTTTTGTTAAGTATGACTGCAGCCATTCCAAAAATTTTGTTTCAGTTCCGTATTTTTCGAGCTTGAAGAGCAATAATGGTATGTCGATTTTGTCAAATGCCTTGCTAAAGTCCGTATAAAGAGCTTCTACGTGGTTACCGTTGTCCATTACAGTCAAAGTGAAAGTTATGAATTCCAAAAGATTTGTGGTAGTTGATCGGCCTTTGTAAAAGCCGTGCTGTTGAGTTGTAATTTGGTGTTTTACTTGTTAAAAGATTTTTTCAATAATTATTGATTCAAAAAAATTTGAAGAAATAATGGCAATTCCACGATAATTACGAATGTCAGATTTAGCGCCAGATTTGAAAATTGGCACTAAATATGAAGTTTTCCAGAGTTCTGGGAAAATTCCATTCTTCAGGGACATGTTAAAAAGGTGTTGTAAGGGTGTAGATAGTTCTTCTGCCAAGTTTTTGAGAAAAATTGGAGCTATTCTGCCAGGTCCAGGACCTTTCGTAGCGTCTAAATTTTTAAGTGCGTTTTGAATTTCGAATTCAGATATTTGATTGACAGATAAATAATTCGAAAATTCAGGAAAATACGAGAAGTATTCGCGGTCGCGATCTGTTTCTTCATATGTGGTGTAAATTTCTTGAAAAAGAGTGGCAAAAAGACTACATATTTCAATACTAGTTTGTCCTACATTACTGTCAAGATGCATTCGTGATGGAAAGTTGTTACTTTTTAGTTTGGTTTTTACGTAATTAAAGAAGTTCTTGGGGCAAGACTTGATTTGATGTTCGATTTTACGATTGTGTTCTTCATGTGCAATTTTAATGGCTGCGTCAAGTTGACAGCAAATTTCTTGGTAATTTTGAAGATTTTCGCAATTGTTGTCTTTTTTGTATATTTTATGTGCTTTTTTTTTATTCATCTATAATTTATTTGACACGGCACAAATACAATTTAATGTTTAACGGCGCCAATTATATCTGGTAGCTTACTTTCTAAAGTATCTTAATAACTAAAAGCAAATTTTTTATCCTCGCTGCCGACTACGAGCTGAAACTAAATGTAACTTAAGGGTATAATATTTTGCATTAAAAGCACTGGTTTACTGTATGATGGTTTTCATTGCCATAGGTAAGCACATGTTCCGCTGCTGGGCCAAGATATTACGGACTGGCATATTGGGTTGTCTCCCTCGGGACCTGAGAGTATCGTGCGGGTCTAGTTGCTGTTTCCGGATCCGGGGTCTTAACGTGTTCTTGTCGTTTGGTTGGATGTAGGCGGAAGGGAATAGGATTAAACTGGGGCGTGGATGGATTTCAGGAAAACGTATATAAGGGACATGTAGGATAGGTCACGGCTCGCCAAGACATCACGAACAGGAACAGCCGGCTGCCTACTCTCGGCCTGCAGGGAAGCTATTAATTTAGACCTGGCGTCACGGTGTACAGGGCATGGCCAAACAACGTGCTCTATGTCTCGATAACCTTCACCACAGGCACAGATACCACTTCCCCCGAGCCCAACACGACGGAGATGCGCATCAAATCTATAGCGATTGGACACAAGCCGGGACATCACGCAAATGAAATCCCGGCCTACATCCAACCCCTTGAACCACGGGTTCGTCGACAATTGGTCTTTCATAAATTCCACCGTTTGTTGCGCCCACCTTAGCCAAAGAGTCCGCTTTCTCATTGCCCGGTATCGGGCAGTGAGAAGGGACCCACGCTAAGGTAATCTGATACGATTTTTCGGATAAAGCACTCAGATGTTCCCGTATTTTCCCCAGGAAATACGGAGAGTGCTTAACATCTTTCATCGATCGGAGAGCCTCAATGGAACTGAGACTGTCCGTAAAGATGAAATAATGGTCCGTGGGCATTTTTTCGATAATCCCTAGAGTGTACTGAATTGCAGCCAATTCTGCGACGTAAACAGAAGCAGGATTATCAAGCTTATGGGAGACGGTTTTTGAATCTCTGTATGCCTGAAGGGCACTGGGTACTGAAATGCCACTGCGACATTCTTGCTGATTGTCTTTTGTGGCGGGCCCCGATTGCTGTGCACAGGTTACGGATTGTTCGTACTCATTGATGAAGTAGAACTGTTTTGTTGTAAACCTGTACCCAATTAGGTACAACATAGTTGATGAAACTAATGACCTGCTTGGGATTGGAGCTCCATGCTTGGTATGGAGTTAAAAGGTAACTTCCTAAGAAGTTGTACCTAGAGGAAGCAAGAGCTTCGCAAGAGCAAAGCAAATGCTTTGAACTCTCTGGTTCAGATTTGCAGAATCGGCAGGTGTCGTTCAACACTACGCCGATTTTCTTTAAATGATAAAAAGCGGGACAGTGTCCGGTGAGGAGTCCCGTGATTATTCGTAGGTCACTACGATTTAGACTAAGTAGCTTTCTGGCGGTTCCAGGGTTCGGATAGATAAACTGTTTGCCTTGTCTACAACCCTGTGCCTGTTGCCATTGGGATACTATTTCTAGCCTTTCCCAAGTTAATAGTTCGCTTTTGATAGCGGAAATGGACGTACCCAGAAACGGCTCGGGACCAATAAACCGCTGAGCTGATCCCTGTCTTGCTAGGTAGTCAGCGTGTTCATTACCCTCGACTCCGCAGTGTCCGGGCACCCAAAACAGAAAAACTGAATTCTGTCGGGAAAGTTCCCGTAGAGTTTCAATGCATTCCCAAACAAGTTTGGAAGCGCATTTGACGGACTTAAGTGCTAGTAGTGCTGCTTGACTGTCCGAGAATATACCGATTTTCGCATGTCTGTAGTTGCGTTGCAGACATATTTTTGCGCAGATATATATGGCATATACCTCTGCTTGAAAAACGGTGGGCCATTTTCCCAGGGAAAACGTTTCCCTGATACCGGGTCCGTATATACCAGATCCCGTTAGAGATCCTATTTTCGAGCCGTCCGTATAAAAATTGACGATGCCAGATGGAAGATTAGGCTCTCCATTGTTCCACATAGAGCGGTTTGTTTCAATCACTCTATATGGAATATCCATGTTGGTCCTAACGTCCATCCAGTCGGAGACTGTGGTTAATAGCGGAGTTAGTTTGAACTCCCTAAGTATGCGAAGGTGGCCGATTTGGTCCCCTTCAAGTATGGTTTTCCTCCTTTGCAACCTTAGAGCGCCAAGCTCTGCTTCCTTTTTCACATGAAGATGTAGAGGTAGTAGGCAAAGCATAGCTTCCATGGCTGCAGTTGGAGTTGTTCGCATAGCGCTGGTAACCGAAAGACATGCAAGTCTTTGAACTTTTTTGAGTTTGGCTTGCGCAGTCACTTCGTTCACCTTAGGCCACCACACTAGGGCAGCATTGGTGATTCTTGGTCGGGCAATGGGCTTATAAGACCAGAGTGCCAAGTCTGGTTTTAGTCCCCAGGTCTTACCGAACAGAGTTCTGCAGGCCCAGATCGCTGAGATCGCTTTCTTAGCGGCATGATCCAGTTGTGCAGACCAGTTCAGTTTCTTGTCCAAAATAATTCCGAGATATTTGACTTCATTGCTGAAGCCCAGTCTAACTCCATTCAGTATTGGAGGAGTGATGGAGATCGTCCTTCGTCTGCCGAATGGAATTAGGACTGTTTTTAAGGGGTTTATGTTTAGACCCTCCTGTAAACACCATGACATGGTGGTATTCAGAGCCGTTTGCATTCGGCTCGACAGAGTTGCGTCATCTTTACCTCTGACGATGAGGACGATATCATCGGCGTATCCAATGACCTCGTATCCAAGCTGTGAAAGCTTGTTGAGAAGTGCGTCGACAACTAGTGACCATAACAAGGGCGAGAGAACTCCTCCTTGCGGGCACCCCTTGACCACTGACATTGTTACAGACGAATCTCCCAAGGTTGCTGTGATCACTCTGCTAGAGAGCATTGCGTGTATCCAGTTCCTTGAAGTTTGGTCGATTCCCTTATTAGAAAGAGCCGTATCGATTGATGCAAAGGACGTGTTATCGAAGGCCCCTTCAATATCAAGAAAGGCACATAGCGCCGTCTCCTGATAACTTAGGGACTTTTCAATCAACGTCACTAAGCTGTGAAGAGCAGTTTCTGTTGACTTGCCGCTTTGATAGGCATGTTGGTTCCTGTTCAGCGGGGAGTCTTTAAGAAACTCATCACGGATATATTTATCCATTATTTTCTCCATCAGCTTGAGAAGCGATGAAGTCAGACTTATGGGTCTGAAAGTTTTAGGTAGGGTTTTGCCCTTTCTCCCAACTTTGGGGATAAACACTACCTTCACCTTCAGCCAGCTATCCGGAATATGGCCCAGGATAAAGCTGGCTCTGAAGAGGTTGATGAGTTCGGACATGATAACTGCGGCCGATTTTTGTAGAAAGATGGGTAGTATGCCGTCTGGACCAGGAGACTTCATAGGGTCGAATGAAGCTTAGGCTTCCGTGAACAGTCGACGGGCCAGCAGGACGGACTCCCGAGACGCCATATGTCTCGAATTGTCCTGTCGCGACCCATCACTATTCAGTTCTTCGGTCTCTGTCGATCCAGGAAAGTGGGTGTTTATAAGAACCTCCAGCGTTTCCTTGGTAGTGACAGTGAGGCATCCATCCTCTTTCCTCACCTGTCCTAAACCGTTAGTATGGTCTTTGGACATCGCCTTTTGGAGCCGCGTAGCTTCCGGCAGAGTTTGGATTCTTTCACAGAAACTAACTCTGGATTTCCGTTTAGCCTTGCGTAGCTCAGCGTCGTACTTAGTGAGGGACGCCCTGTAGTCGTCCCAGTTAGACGTGACTTTCGCCCTGTTGAACAACCGCCTAGTTTCCCGACGAAGGTCACTAAGTTGATCATTCCACCAGGGTACGTCACGGCATACTGACCGCTGTGTTAGTGGACAGTTAGCGTCGAAAGCATCCATGATTCTGTTTTGTAGATCATTTGCTGCCGAATTCAGGTCAACTGAATTTCGAATGTTGCTGTAACTGAAAGTTCGTGAATTGATCAGGTGTCCCTTAAAGGATTCCCAATCTGTATTCTTAGGATTTCTGAACAGCTCTCTTTTCAGAGGGTTAGCCTCTATATTAAAAACGATGTGTCTGTGGTCCGACAAACTAGTTTCATCGGAGACATGCCAATTTTTAATCCTTTCAGAAATAGAGGCGCTACACAGAGTGAGATCAAAAACCTCCTGTCTGATAGCGTTGATAAAAGTGGGGTTATTCCCTACATTACATACATTGACATCGTTAGAAGAAAGGTATTCAAGTAGGTACTCACCCCTGGTGTTGGTGTCCGAGCTGCCCCAGATCGTGTGGTGAGCGTTGGCATCGCAGCCGATCAGAAACGGCTTGTTGATGGCCTTGCAGTACCGCACGAGCGCAGCAACTTCGGGTGGCGGTATATCACCTTGGTCGCCCGGGAAGTAGGCCGATGCGACAACCATTTCCTGCTTTCCTCTGGTTGTCGGTACTTCAACCGTGACGGCAACGACGTCGCGTTGGATAAATTCTGTAATAGGTAAAAAATTTAGTTCTCTATTTAGCAGAATTGCAGTCCTTGGTTTGGACTGCGTGTCACAGTAGATTAACCTACCGTTAGGAGTCTCCCGTTAAGTCCGAGAACTTTGGATTCGTTGATCCACGGCTCCTGGATGAAAGCAGCCGCTAGCTGCTCTTTGGCGAATCTCCTGCAAAAAACACCCGAGGCGCCTTTTGCGTGATGGAGATTCGCTTGCAAGCAGCGAAGGCTGCTCACTTTGCAGTGAAGTTGCCGTCTTTGTCCGGATCGGAAGATGATCCTGGTATTGGCTGACGGCTGCCAACAGCGGTTTGGCTGGTTGATGGAAGTTGCTCTTCCTCACTGTTCGGCTTAGTGATGGGAAATATCGCCCAAAACAGACATCGATAACAATCGATAATTCCAGGGCTTTTATCGATATTATCGATAAGTATCGATAATTTGACAGCTAACGTTTGCGGTAAAAAATTTTTTTTTCAGATGGTGAGAAAAAAACTATTTCAGACGGTGATGAAAAAAAAAACTATGACAGATAATTGAGTTGGATAAATTTCCCATGGAAGGTTATCATGTTAGCTTCCTCGCAAAAAAAATATTACGTTCTTGCGTGCAGCTTTTCGGCAGTTAACCGGAACATTCGCCATGGCAGACGAAAACATGCGTGTAGCCATGTTTTTAAGCTCTTTCTTCGTTTTTTTTATTAATTCTCCCTCCGTTTTCGCGACAAAGTTGTTGGAATAGATCTTGCGCTTCAAGTTTGCCCAGAAATTCTCGATGGGAAGCAGGTGGAGGACATTGGGCGGATTCGCCGACTTCGGTACCACATCGATATTCAGCCGCTCCATCTCCTCCAACGATCGCTTCGAGTAGTTGGCCGACGTCAAATCTGGCCAGAACACCGTGTCTTCGCGCTTATGGTATTTCTTGATGAACGACGCAACTTCTGTCAGGCACTTCGTACTATAAATTTCCTCGTTCACGGCCAGCCCGGAGCGATAGAAGAGCAACTTTGACATCCCTTTCTCGCTGATTGTCAGCCACAGCCGCACCTTCTTGGGGAACTTGGTCTGTGAAATGAACTTTACCTCGGTGCTCACTTCCTTCGTGGGGGAGGTAAAATACAAAGAGCCCTGCTAGTCATTGCCATCCAGGGTAAGATAGGTCTAGTCGTCCAATACCACTGCCACGTCGCGATTCGCCGGGAAAATCGACTTGACCATCTTATTCAACCGCTGTCGCTGCGTCATTGCCTGCAGCTCCTAGACCAGTGGACGGGACTGCCGCTTTCTGCATGTATGTCCATGTTCTCCTGATACTTTTTCACTGTTTTAGAGCATGCACCAACCTCTCGGCCAAGTGCACGCAGCGATTTAGCCACTTTTCCTTCGGTCTTCCTCTTAAGCATCCTTTGAAGCTTCTTGTCGCTCAGGGTCGTTGGCCGTTCGGAACCGGGCTTTCTTTCGATGCTCTGATCGTAGTCCAATAGAGTCAAGATGTTGTAGATGCCAGAACCGGCATACCCGGCGTCCACAAAGTGCCGCACGATGTCCGTTTTTGAAGCGGCGAGGTACCGTTCTTTGAACGCGCACACTTCTGAAAGAAGTAGCTTCACTTTTTTCGCCCTCACAGTTAGAGTTTGACTGATAGAGCTGTCAAATTTTTTTTTGCTAACTCATGGGTTACAATGATGGATGATGCATGCGTAGTTTCGTCAGTGCGATTAAAGGTAAACCCATGAAAAATCGGCAATTTTTGTCCATTTTTTTACCGCAAATGTTATTTGACAAATGGATACGTTTTCATTCCGCGTCGAACACTCGACAGAAACGGACGTGCAAAGTGGTCGTTCTATTACAATCCGGTCCGTGTGTACGAATAGCCAAACAAAAGAGTGTATTATTCGCGCTAAAGGCCAACTAGATTGTGAGTTGTGTCGATACGTTCTGTACCCGGCTCACAACTTTGGCTGTATTGGTGCAAAATACCAGCTGCAGTTTTGATCTGTGCACCGTGAATAGATCTTTTTAATCCAAGCCCATCAGTTGACAGTCGAGTCCGTGTCGCTGTGCTGAGTGATCTCACACCCGGCTCACTGCTGGTGGCTGTATTAGTGCTGCTGTACTTATGCTGCTGGCTGCTTTGGGTGCAGCTTCGAACGATCGGACAACCACTGCTGGAAGGAAGAAGTAAAGAGGTACGTGTTCTTGTCGGCGCTAGTGCGCTACATTTAGCGCAATGGATATAGATCCCTCGCCTCCCGTGCCACCATCCCCGAACCCCCCTGACCCTGACCCTTCTGTTACCCCCTCCCCTGTTCATTCTCCAGTCCCCCCTCGCCCCAGGCTTTACCCGGACGGATCTCAACAGGGCAGCTATACTGTTTATTTTCGTCCAAAGGCAGGAGGGAATTCAAAGCGTTCAAACATACTGCAAATTGCTAAAGACCTGACGAAGGGGTACAAGGCCGTGACCGAAATTTCCAAGGTCCGACCTAACAAGCTCCGTGTCGTGGTCAGTGATCTGGCACAGGCCAATGCTATCGCTTGCTCTGAGCTCTTCACACGCGAGTATCGCGTTTACATACCCGCACGAGACGTGGAGATCGACGGTGTCATAACCGATTCGAGTCTGTCTGTCGAGTGTATCCTAAAAAGCGCAACCGGTTGCTTCAAAAATACCGAAACACAGGCGAAGATTTTGGATTGTAAGCAATTGCGGTCCATGTCTCTCGTCGGCGGTAAACAAGTTTACACTCCGTCAGACTCGTTTCGCGTTACGTTTGCCGGATCTGCACTCCCTAGCCACGTCTCGATCGACCGGGTTCGTCTGCCTGTGCGATTGTATGTACCCCGTGTTATGAATTGCACCAATTGCAAGCAGTTAGGCCACACAGCCGCCTACTGCTGCAATAAGGCACGATGTAGCAAGTGTGGGGAGACTCATGTGGAAGATTCTTGCAGTGTTAATGCTGGAAAATGTATTCACTGTGGGGAAAACCAGCATGAGCTCTCCACATGCCCGGTGTACATGCAGCGCAGAGATAAAATCAAGCGGTCACTTAAGGAGCGTTCAAAGCGTTCTTACGCTGAGATGCTGAAGAAGACCGTGACCACTTCTACCATAACATCGAATCCCTTTGATCTGTTGCCCTCTGATGAAACCGATTCTGACGATTCATCAGCGGGAACATCTTATGCCAATCCTGGGGAGTCTAGGAAGAGGAAAAATGTTTCTTCTCCTAAACTTCCCCGTAAAGGTCCTAAGATTTCCCAAAGTGTAATGAAAAGTACGAACAAACCAAACAGTGCTGCGGAAAAACCGAAGCAAACTCCTCCTGGGCTTGCAAATTTAAAGTCCCAGAAGGAGTTCCCAGCACTGCCAGGAACATCTAAAACCCCAGTTGTTCCTTTTGCACATCCAGTTGATGAAACAAACTCTGGATTAGTGAAATTTTCTGACATTGTGGACTGGATTTTTGAAAATTTCAATGTACCCGATCCAATTAAAATTTTTCTTACAGCATTCCTCCCAACAGTTAGATCATTTTTGAAGCAGTTGACTGCCCAATGGCCCCTCCTTGCAGCGATTGTATCCTTCGATGCCTAATTCAACAGCGTATATGAAGGATTCTATCTCTGTCTTACAGTGGAATTGTAGAAGTATTTTACCAAAAATTGATTCGTTTAAATTTTTGATAAATAAAAACAAATGCGATGCATTTTCCCTTTGTGAAACTTGGCTTACTTCAAATATTGATCTCAACTTCCATGATTTTAATATTATTCGCCTTGATCGAGACACCCCATATGGAGGAGTACTTTTAGGGATTAAAAAGTGCTATTCTTTCTATCGTATTAACCTCCCCTCGATTCCAGGCATCGAAGTTGTCGCATGTCAAATGACAATACAAGGTAAAGAGCTTTGTATTGCCTCAATATATATTCCTCCCAGAGCACAGGTTGGGCAACGGCTGCTCTTTGATTTAATAGAACTTCTTCCCTCGCCACGTTTGATTTTGGGAGACTTCAACTCTCATGGCGTGGCTTGGGGTTCCCCATACAATGATAACCGCTCCTCTTTAATCTATAACCTTTGCGATGACTTCGACATGACTATTTTAAACAACGGTGAAATGACACGTATCCCGAAACCTCCAACGCGCCCAAGCGCTTTGGATCTATCCTTATGTTCGACGTCGCTACGGTTGGATTGCACATGGAAGGTAATCCTTGATCCTCACGGTAGCGACCATTTGCCTATTCTTATTTCAATTAATAACGGGTCAACTCGCATGCGACCAATTGACATTCCGTATGACCTCACACGGAATGTCGATTGGAAGTTATACGAGGAAATGATTTCAAAAGCGGTCGAGTCGATTCAACATCATCCACCACTTGAAGAATACAACCTCCTCGCGGGCTTGATTCTCGACGCCGCGTTGCAAGCCCAAACGAAGAAATATCCCGGCGTAACGATCAAAGAACGGCCTCCCACTCCGTGGTGGGACCAAGAGTGCTCCGATGTCTACACGCAAAGATCCGACGCGTATCTGACCTTCCGGGATACAGACGATGTCGACGACTTTAAACGTTATTCGGAGCTTGATACCAAGTTTAAAAGCTTGACTAAGGCAAAGAAACGCGGATATTGGCGTCGGTTCGTAAACGAGACGTCGAGGGAATACGGGTGTTTCTGCTTCCGCTCCGCAGCAAACACACATTTGATCAAACTGGAGCGAATACAATATCGTTGTTTGCGTATCGCCTTAGGTTGCATGCAGTCGACCCATACGATGAGTTTGGAGGTCTTAGCTGGAGTACTACCATTGAAAAACCGCTTCTGGAGCCTGTCTTCTCGTATTCTTATCAAATGTGAGGTCTTGAACCGTCCCGTGATTGAAAATTTTGAAAGGTTAATCGAACTTAATTCTCAAACCCGTTTTATGACATTGTATTTCAATCACATGTCCCAAAATATTAACCCTTCTTCGAATATTCCAAATCGTGTCGACTTATCAAATACTTCTGATTCTACTGTGTTTTTCGATACATCCATGATAGAAGAAACTCGTGGAATCCCGGATCATTTACGCGTGCAGCAGATCCCCAAAATTTTTTCCAATAAATATCGAAACATCAACTGCGACAATATGTACTACACTGACGGATCACTTCTTGATGGGTCCACTGGCTTCGGTATCTTCAATAACAATTTAACCGTCTCCCATAAGCTCGATAATCCTGCTTCTGTTTACGTCGCAGAATTAGCTGCAATTCAGTACACCCTAGGGATTATCGAAAAAATGCCCACGGACCATTATTTCATCTTTACGGACAGTCTCAGTTCCATTGAGGCTCTCCGATCGATGAAAGATGTTAAGCACTCTCCGTATTTCCTGGGGAAAATACGGGAACATCTGAGTGCTTTATCCGAAAAATCTACTCAGATTACCTTAGCGTGGGTCCCTTCTCACTGCTCGATACCGGGTAATGAGAAAGCGGACTCTTTGGCAAAGGTGGGCGCAACAAACGGTGATATTTATGAAAGACCAATTGCCTTTAATGAATTTTTCGCATTTGTACGTCAGAATACGATCATCAGTTGGCAAAATTCTTGGACCAAGGGGGAACTGGGAAGGTGGTTACATTCCATAATCCCCAAGGTATCGACGAACCCGTGGTTCAAGGGGTTGGATGCAGGTCGGGATTTCATTTGCGTGATGTCCCGGCTTATGTCCAATCACTATAGATTTGACGCGCATCTCCGTCGTGTTGGGCTCGGGGAGAGTGGTATCTGTGCCTGTGGTGAAGGTTATCACGACATAGAGCACGTTGTTTGGTCATGCCCTGTATACCGTGACGCCAGGTCTAGATTAATAGCTTCCCTGCAGGCCGAAGGTAGGCAGTCGGCTGTTCCTGTTCGTGATGTCTTGGCAAGCCGTGACCTATCCTACATGTCCCTTATATACGTTTTCCTGAAATCCATCCACGCCCCAGTTTAGTCCTATCCCCTTCCGCCTACATCCAACCAAACGACAAGAACACGTTAAGACCCCGGATCCGGAATCAGCAACTAGACCCGCACGATACTCTCAGGCCCCGAGGGAGACAACCCAATATGCCAGTCCGTAATATCTTGGCCCAGCAGCGGAACATATTCAATATGCTGCTTACCTATGGCGATGGAAAACCATCAAACAACAAATCAGTGCTTTTCATGCAAAACATTCTAGCTTAAGTTAGATTTAGTTTCAGCTCGTAGTCGGCAGCGAGGATAAAAAATTTGCTCTTAGTTATTAAGATACTTTAGAAAGTAAGCTACCAGATATAATTGGCGCCGTTAAACATTGAATTGTATTTGTGCCGTGTCAAATAAACTATAGATGAGGAAAAAAAAAATGGATACGTTTGCGTTGCGTTGACGTCAATGTGACAGTAAATGTATGGGCTAACTGTCGAATTGCCGCAAACGCAGCCGCAACGTATCCATTGTGTTAAGGCCTTAAATGACAAATCTTACGACACTGCGAATGAAAATTCAAACAACCGGACGAGTTAAACAGTTTGTTTTGGAAAGTCTTCGGGTTTTACGCCGGGAGTGCTTTCTACGGAGTAGTTTCAATTAGTGCTGGGACTTTTAACCGGATATATTCGTGATCCGGTTATCCGAAGCTCGGATCACGGATGTGTGAACGAATACTATTCGGATGTCCGGATATCCGGAGATCCGGATACGGGAAATCGAATAGTAATCGAATAGGATAGTATATCCGGATATCCGGATTTTTTTTAGCTCTTAGGCCCGTTCGAATGAAATGTAACGCAAAAAATGGCTTTTTCCACAATCTCCCATCGCCTCGTAAGTATTTATTTACATAATTCTCAATAAACTATGTTCGGATACAATATCCGGATATCCGGTTATTCGACTATCCGAAAATCCGGATATCCTGTCGGATAATATCCGGATATCCGATTGATCCGGATTTTGGATATTTGTCCGATATCCGAGGTCGGATATCCGGTTATTTTAATCCGAATAGTTCCAGCACTAGTTCAATCCGAAGTTCATTTTGAAGGTTGTATAATAAGGGAAATAATTGAAGCAGGCAAAATTCTGTCAATTTTTAAATGGCCAAAACTTCACGAAAAATGAATCAATTCTGGCAAAACAGGTTTCATTTTACTGGAAAACTGTCCTAGTTTCCTTAAATAACTTGAGAACTGGACGTGACCAAGGGTCACTGGAAATGTTTCGGATTTCCGGAGTGTGTGCCAAAGTGTACATTTTTGCAACGCGTAGAACGTTTTCTGACATTCTGTTTCACTTAGGTTTATATGTTGTCAATAAATCAAAATTTTTTTCGGGTTCAATGATTCAACGAGGTATGAATTTATTAAGTATGGGTGTTGACTTTGGTGGTTTTTTCCCTGTTGGGTACTAATTTTCTTTGAGCTTGCAGCACTCTAGCAGAATTCAATCGAACATTGTGGGTGTATAGGTCTTATTAAACCAAGCGGTTTGCGTTTGAAAATTTCACATTTTCATTTTCACGCGGATTTTCTCTAAAAGGTTATTTATGCAGATTTTCAAATTAACGTGGTTTTCTACGCGAATTTTTGAATTAAAGCGGTTTTTCAAGCGGATTTCTGAATTAACATGTTTTTTCACGAGGCATGTATCCCCCGCGCAAGAAAACCTAACTGTATTTGAACCTTTTTCTTATGAATCAATATATCTTACACGCTCGTTCAATTTTACTCTAAATTGGTTAGAAAGTACTCACTTTCGTATTTTGATTCAAAATGTCAAAAAATGAGTAATATTGATTAACGAAACTGAGTAACTTTCACCCAGTTTTCGTATTTTTTTGTTTTGCTCACTTTTGGGTAACCGTTCATTTTATATCAGTTCGCTGTGAACAAAAGCTAGGCATTTAACAGTTCCCTGTTTGTTTCGCTTATTCGTACATGGATTTAGTTTTGAAAGTACTGCAACGAATAGTTTACAATAAAATAATAATCCGCTCTTTGAAATATGAGCCACAAGTCAAATAAGTGTGTGCTGCAGTAGTGAGGGAACGAAACGCGAAGAATGAGTTCATAAAAACATCGGACACGTCCGCTTGTTCAAATAACTTCTGTTTTTGTTACATTGATTTTGTAACATATTAATCAAGCTATTTGAGTGGTCAGATCCATATTCTTAAATCATGGATGAGACGGTAATGCTTATTCTTTTTGTAATACTAGTTGGTTCCTATATAGCTGGAAGTAAACTGTTAATCGTGATGCTGTTGGAGGAAAAACTAAAAATGTGTATATGTTTGGTGCTAGGTTGTTGGTGGGAACGGCCCTTACAGTAATACCAGAAGGAATTCGTTCCTTGTACGATGCAAGCTCGGATGGAAGCAATCTTGAAGTTAAATACGTGGGCACCTCTCTAACACCGGACAATAAACACAGCGCTGATTTATCCACATTTGGGCTCTCCCTAGTACTGGGCTTTGTCTCCATGATACTTGTACCGAGTTGTAGCTTTTTTACGCGAAGCAATCCGAAAGATGGAAATGATATAAAATAATAATAATTAGGTAACTTGATGGGAAATAAATCTACAACATATTAACAATTTTTATTATGTTGTTTTCAAAATTTAATTTCCGAATTTCCTATTGTTTTCTTTTGCGTAGGGAAGTCAAATTAACGCAACTGAGTAACAGTTACTCAGTTTGGCTAATTCATGCTTTTTTTTTAAAGAGTAAATAGTACTCAGTTTTTGACATTTATCCATGCTACTCAAAAATGAGTAACTATATGGTTAGTCTGTTTAGGGTAGATTCACTTTTAACGAAATTGAGTCAAAATTTACCCAATTTAGAGTAAAAACGGCCGAGCGTGTAGTAAAAATTATCTGAACTTTCCTTCAAAAATATAAAAAAATGAGTTTAATATCCTACTCTGAAATAAATAAAATTTTAAAAACAAAAAATGATTTTAGAAATTATCGGTGATCTCTGATTTTTCTAAATGAAGTATTTTAGATAGACAATTTAGTTGCCTAAAACGTTCTATGCGTTGCGAAAATGTACACTTTGACACACACTCTTGAAATCCGAAACATTTTAGGTGTAGGTTGGTCACACCAAATACCCAAGTAATACTAATATAATACTATTTTCCACTGAAATGAAACCGGTTATCAAAATTGATTCATTTTTCGTAAAGTTCTGGCCATTTAAAATTCGAGAGAATTTAATTTATCTCAATTATTTTGTCTACCCCCTGTATAAATCAGGATACTTTTCTGGCGCAGCAATTTCGTTGATTTGTTTTTTTCTGGAACTAAAAATTGTTTGTTGGGTAACAGATACTTTAAACTTAAACAGTTCCAAGTTAAACTAAACAATTACCAGAGAACTACCAATAGACTGCCGCTATGCATGTCTATCATATTATGAAAGTTGGCAAGCCAAAGAAAATGCATTTTATTACAATTTCGTATCATTGCTTTTTATGAGATGGTGCAAAAAGTTTGGATATTTTTTTGAAGTTCTCCAGTACTAAGCTGTCGAATTCATCTGTTCTTAGGAAACTAAAAACTATAAATACCTTTTTAGTTACCATTATTTCTCAGAAACTCAGTGACACCCGGGGCGAACCTTTACACCACCCCCAACAATGCTAAATCTTGTCGAATAGCAGCAACCAACAAATACCTAGCGGCAAAAGTAATTCCTGGGGTAGGGTAGGTGAGGTCTTCTTCTTTTGGGTCTCCTCTAGTAACCAGCCGCACTGACTTGTGCTCACCCTTATAGTATCGATAATTATCGTTAACGTCAAAAAGTTAACGATAATATCGATGTCCAGCATTTATCGATATTATCGATAAGTATCGATAAGTTTCCCATCACTAGTTCGGCTTCGGTTGCAGCAGTCAATTGGCAACAGAAGGTCGTCGCGCACACTGTGGCGGTTTTTGACTCCGGGGGGTGCGACTTTTCGGTGGTTGATGCTTCACACTCTTGCGAGTCTTCGGCGGAACCGTCCGAGCAGCCGCGGGGTTGCGTTGTTTGGGTGGTGACAGGGAACTCACGGGGGAGCATCCTGCGCGTACCTTCCCAATCGCAGGGTTGCGTTTGGGCGGTTGTGGGGCACTCCCGGATGAGTTTCCCACGCGAACCTTTAGCCCATTCGCAGGATCGCTCTGCCTGGGTGGTGGCAGAGTACTCCCGGAGGAGTTACCCGCACGTACCTTCCCTGACATTGCGACGGAGTCTTTCCTGCCTGTGACGTTCGGCCTTCCGCTTACCTTTCGGATGCGTGCTTTGCCGAAACCGTAGTGCAGTTCATTATTTCTACTCTCAACGAGTTTGGCCGATTCTTCGTCAATATCCAGAACTAGTTCGACCAAGGTCTTCACCAATTTGCGGTTACAGACTCACATTTTGGTAGAGAGATGGTCGTTCTGATTCTGGAGTGAACGAAGAATCTTCTCGTCCGGAGAGTTCGCACTGTCCGCGAAGTAACCGACATACCGTCTGGCCTTCGGCAGATCCTTCATGTGGTATACACGAAGTTGTGCTCCCTCCCATTGTACGAGAGAAGGTACCTCCCTTTCCAACCATTGCACTGTGTCGTTGTCGGCACAGGCAAGTTGCAGGAAGCCATTTTTTAGATGGCAACCGTTAAACTTGGGCTTGGTGGTTGGATTTTCCTGGTCCGCAATGTGATCGAGGATGGAGGTCCGGACAGCCTGAAGCTGGTCCGTTGTGAGTAGGGAGCTGGGGTGGGTAGCAGAAGTAACCGCAAGGCTTATAGCTCCCACCATGTCCCTATATGTGGCCTTCGGGAGCGGCTTCGAGCCCGATGACCCCAAACCAGTGCCTTTCCGCAGTTTTTTAGGCTGTGGACACTTAGTACTGGTGTTTGGGGACACCAAGTCGTCCGACCGCAGTCGCTTGACGGCAACTTGGTTCGATTGAGCAGGCTGCTCTGTTGGAAGGAGGGCCAGCTTCCTGGCTTCTTCGTACGAGAGACCGGAGCGAAGATTTTTGCTCAGTCACCGTCTTTGCGCATTTGAAAGTCGCTTGACAAGGGGTGCCGATGATTCGGGTTTCCCTTCGTCATCGGGCCTTGTGGAGAAAGTAAGATTAAGGATGAAGCAGAGGGTCCTCCGTCCAGCGATTCGCTGTCGAGGTTGAAATCATCCTCATGCTCCATCTCCTCCGTTCTGCCCGGTGCGTTTGTTTTTATTGGACTACGCTCCGATGAGTTCATGGGTTCCGGCAAAGAAAGGCTGCCGGTGGCCGAATTTTGTGAAGTTTTGTCGTTCATAAAATTCCCCCGAGTCGCTGGGTAAAGAAGAGTCCGCTGCATCAGTGACCCGCGTGATGCAGTAAGGGCTAATTACTGTGAAGGGTGCCCTGGTACTCCACAGGCTCCGTTAGAGGCTGGGTATTTCTTAAACCCCTCCCCCCCACCACGTCATCCATCGGCACGGGTCGCATAACACCTTAGCTTAGGGGTTTTAACCATTGGATTTTACGCAACAGCCATGGTTAAGAGCTGTTGCAACCATCCTCCTTGACAGGGCTTAGGACCCTCTGCTACAGTTCTCAATAATCCAAGTCTATTCGTAAAGGCTCAACTGAACCAAGAGAATCGTAGCAGGCGGAGTTAAAATGGAAGACGGTTAAATTGTTATTGAAAATACCGAAGCCAGTGGACCCATCAAGAAGTGATCCGTCAGTGTAGAACATATTGTCGCAGTTGATGTTTCGATATTTATTGGAAAAATTTTTGGGGATCTGCTGCACGCGTAAATGATCCGGGATTCCACGAGTTTCTTCTATCATGGATGTATCGAAAAACACAGTAGAATCAGAAGTATTTTTTGAGTCGACACGATTTGGAATATTCGAAGAAGGGTTATTATTATGGGACATGTGATTGAAATACAATGTCATAAAACGGGTTTGAGAATAAGGTTCGATTAACCTTTCAAAATTTTCAATCACAGGACGGTTCAAGACCTCACATTTGATAAGAATGCGAGAAGACAGGCTCCAGAAGCGGTTTTTCAATGGTAGTACTCCAGCTAAGACCTCCAAACTCATTGTATGGGTCGACTGCATGCAACCCAAGGCGATACGCAAACAACGATATTGTATTCGCTCCAGTTTGATCAAATGTGTGTTTGCTGCGGAGCGGAAGCAGAAACACCCGTACTCAATGACAGACAATATCGTTGTTTGGTAAAGCCTTATAAGGTCTCCTGGGTGGGCTCCCCACCATTGTCCGGTTATTGTACTAAGAAAATTCACTCTTTGTTGACATTTTCTCATCAGATACCTAACGTGACAACCCCAGGTGCCTGTAGAGTCGAACCAGACACCAAGATATTTGTGTACCAAAACCTGAGAAATCGTTTTACCCATTAATTGTGTTTGAAGCTGAGCAGGTTCATGCTTCCTAGAAAAAACTACTATCTCAGTCTTCTCCGGAAAGAATTCGATACCTAGCTGTAAAGCCCAAGCAGACAAATTGTCCAAGGTATCTTGCAATGGTCCTTGCAAATCGGCAGCTTTGGCTCCTGTAACAGAGATTACACTGTCGTCTGCAAGTTGTCTTATCGTGCATGAATTTGCCAGACATTCGTCGATGTCATTTACATAAAAATTGTAAAGAAGGGGGCTTAAACATGAGCCCTGGGGAAGACCCATGTAGCTAATGCGAAAAATTGCCAAATCGCCGTGCGTAAAATGCATGTGCTTTTCGGACAGCAAATTGTACAAAAAATTGTTCAAAATTGGAGAAAATCCTTGTCGGTGAAGTTTACCCGAAAGAATGTCAATAGAAACGGAATCAAAAGCCCCTTAATGTCCAAGAACGCAGACGCCATTTGTTTTTTGCGAGCATACGCCAGCTGAATATCTGTTGAAAGCAACGCAAGACAATCATTCGTCCCTTTGGCACGGCGGAAGCCAAATTGAGTATGTGATAGTAGACCATTTGATTCGACCCAATGGTCTAAACGACGGAGTATCATTTTCTCCATCAATTTTCGGATACAGGATAGCATTGCAATCGGCCTATAATAGTTGTGATCAGAAGCTGGTTTTCCTGGTTTTTGGATGGCGATCACCTTCACTTGCCTCTAATCCTGCGGTACAATGTTTTGTTCCAGGAACTTATTGAACAAGTTCAACAAGCGCCTCTTGGCATTGCCGGGTAGATTCTTCAACAAGTTGAATTTGATTCTATCTAACCCAGGCGCGTTATTGTTACAGGACAGGAGGGCAACTGAAAATTCTGCCATCGTAAAAGGTGATTCTATCGCGTCGTGGCCCGGAGACGCATCGCGAACAATGTTTTGCTCAGGAACAGAGTCCGGACATACTTTCCTGGCAAAATCAAATATCCACCGACTTGAAGACTCCCCGCTTTCGTTGACCGTTACGCGATTCCGCATTCTTCGGGCTGTGTTCCAAAGAGTGCTCATCGATGTCTCCCTCGACGTCTCGTTCACGAACCGACGCCAATATCCGCGGTTCTTTGCTTTAGCCAGGCTTTTAAGCTTGGTATTAAGCTCCGAATACCGTATATAGTCGTCGGGTATACCTCCCTTCTGGAAGGCTAAAAACGCGTCGGATCTTTGCGTGTAGACATCGGAGCACTCTTTGTCCCACCACGGAGTTGGAGGCCGCTCTTTGATCGTTACGCCGGGATATTTCTTCGTTTGGGCTTGCAACGCGGCGTCGAGGATTAAGCCCGCGAGGAGGTTGTATTCTTCAAGTGGTGGGTGATGTTGAATCGACTCGACCGCTTTTGAAATCATTTCCTCGTATAACTTCCAATCGACATTCCGTGTGAGGTCATACGGAATGTCAATTGGTCGCATGCGAGTTGAACCGTTAGTAATTGAAATAAGAATAGGCAGATGGTCGCTACCGTGAGGATCGAGGATTACCTTCCATGTGCAATCCAACCGTAGCGACGTCGAACATAAGGATAGATCCAAAGCGCTTATGCGCGCTGGAGGTTTCGGGATATGTGTCATTTCACCGTTGTTCAAAATAGTCATGTCGAAGTCATCGCAAAGGTTATAGATTAAAGAGGAGCGGTTATCATTGTAGGGGGAACCCCAAGCCACACCATGAGAGTTGAAGTCTCCCAAAATCAAACGTGGCGAGGGAAGAAGTTCTATTAAATCAAAGAGCAACCGTTGCCCAACCTGTGCTCTGGGAGGAATATATATTGAGGCAATACAAAGCTCTTTACCTTGTATTGTCATTTGACATGCGACAACTTCGATGCCTGGAATCGAGGGGGGGTTAATACGATAGAAAGAATAGCATCTTTTTATCCCTAAAAGTACTCCTCCATAAGGGGTGTCTCGATCAAGGCGAATAATATTAAAATCATGGAAGCTGAGATCAATATTTGAAATAAGCCAAGTTTCAAAGGGAAAATGCATCGCATTTGTTTCTATTTATTAAAACTTTAAATGAATCCATTTTTGGTAAAATACTTCTACAATTCCACTGTAAGACAGAGATAGAATCCTTCGTATACGCAGATGAATTAGGCATCGAAGGATACAATCGCTGCAAGGAGGGGCCATTGGGCAGTCAACTGCTTCAAAAATGATCTAACTGTTTGGAGGAATGCTGTTAGAAAAATTTTAATTGGATCGGGTACATTGAAAGTTTCAAAAATCCAGTCCACAATGTCAGAAAATTTCACTAATCCAGAGTTTGTTTCATCAACTGGGAGAGCAAAAGGAACAACTGGGGTTTAAGATGTTCCTGGCAGTGCTGGGAACTCCTTCTGGGACTTTAAATCTGCAAGCCCAGGAGGAGTTTGCTTCGGTTTTTCCGCAGCACTGTTTGGTTTGTTTGTAACTTTCATTTCACTTCGGGAAATCTTAGGACCTTTTCGGGGAAGTTTAGGAGAGGAAATATTTTTCCTCTTTCTAGACGCCCCAGGATTGGCATAAGTAGTTCCCGCTGGTGAATCGTCATAATCGGTTTCATCAGAGGACAACAGATCAAAGGGGTTCGATGTTATGGTAGAAGTAGTCACGGTCTTCTTCAGCATCTCAGCGTAAGATCGCTTTGAACGCTCCTTAAGTGACCGCTTGATTTTATCTCTGCGCTGCATGTACACCGGGCATGTGGAGAGCTCATGCAGATTTTCCCCGCAGTAAATACATTTTTCAGCATTTACACTGCAAGAATCGTCCGCATGAGTTTCTCCACACTTGCTACATCGTGCCTTATTGCAGCAGTAGGCGGCTGTGTGGCCTAGCTGCTTGCAATTGGTGCAATTCATAACACGGGGTACATACAATCGCACAGGCAGACGAACCCGATCGATCGAGACGTGGCTAGGGAGAGCAGATCCGGCAAACGTAACACGAAACGAGTCTGACGGAGTGTACACTTTTGTGCCGTTGACAAGAGACACAGACTGCAATTGCTTGCAATCTATGATCTTTACTTTTACGTCGTGACACAAAGCATTTTTGAAGCAGCCAAAACCGCTTGCCAAGATACACTCGACCGACAGACTCGAAACGGTTATGACACCGTCGATCTCCACGTCTCGTGCGGGTATATAAACGCGATACTCGCGTGTGAAAAGCTCGGAGCGAGCAATAGCGTTGGCCTGTTCCAGGTCGCTCACCACGACACGGAGCTTGTTGGGTCTGACCTTGGAGATTTCGGTCACGGCCTTGTACCCCTCCGTTAGGTCTTTCGAAATCTGCAGGATGTTTAACGGTTTCGATTTCGGTCCTGCTTTTGGCCGAAAGAAAACAGTAAAGCTGCCCTGAGATCCGTCCGGGTAAAGCCTGAAGCGAGGGGGACTGGAGAATTAACAGAGGAAGGGTTGGCAGGAGGGACAGGGTCGGAGGGGTTCGGGGATGGTGGCACGGGAGGCGGGGGATCTACATCCATCGCGCTAAATCTAGCGCACTAGCGCCGACAGAACACGTACCTCTTTACTTTTCCTTTCAGCAGGGTTGGTCGTCCGAACGGTCGAAGCTGCAGCCGTTACAGCCAGCAGCACCAATACAGCAGCTCCAAACAGCCACCAGCAGCGAGCCGGGTGTGTGATCACTCAGCACAGCGACACAACTCGCTGTCAACAGTTGGCTTCTTTTTTTTCCTCCTTTGTGTTGAGATTCTCGTCCACTGCTGTAGCACAAATCACTTAGCAGCCAAATCGGCTTAAGCACCAGCAAACAGCCACGATGCGAAACAGTTGCACAAAGGCGGGCGACCTTGAACCTTCACTCGACCAGGCAAACAACCAGCCAACACTTGCTCGCACCTTCACTCGACCAGGCAAACAACAGCCAACACTTGCTCGCGCGTCTTTTGTTTTATATTTTATCGGAGCGATCACCAAACACGTCCTATAATGATGCGTGTTCGGCACAGAATGTTATGTGCTTTTTGTTTTCTATGTTTTAGGTTCTTCAATTGTGGATTAAACCACACTGGATATTTGTTGGTGTTCATTCGTCTTCTTTTTTTAGTGGTACATTTTCTGATATAATTTGATTAATTATTTCATAAAATTTTGTTACTTCTTCGTTGACATTTCCTTCTTTACAAATTATACTACGCCAATTTATTATGCGAAGTCTACGTTTGACTCGTTCGAAGTCAGTTTTGTGGTATTCCGGTACATCCTCGTACTCGCAGTCGCTAGGGTACGAAGTGTTATTCATTACTATTGAATATTCAATTGCTGTGTGAAATGCTTCATTTTTCCAGATGGGAGTCAATGATGCATCTACACAGAAGTCTTCAGTGCAGTTTGTGAATAATAGGTCTAAATAAGTATTTTGTTTGTTTTTGACATGATTGATTTGATATAGACCGAGTTCTGAGGATTTGCCAAAAAGATACTGCAGTGTTTCGTTTTCGCCTACGACTGGGAGTAAGATAGATTCATTTTCAATGTCTACAATAAAGTCTGCATTACGTTGGTTGAAGTCGCCATAGACATGCAGTTTTACTTCTGGTTTCATGTTAGACATAATAGATTCTAGAGTTTTGAAAAATAATTCATAGGAATGTTTATGAGCATGTTCCGGTGGAAAGTACACGGAACAGAAGATATGTTCTTCGCCAGCAATAAATGCTTTGGCCCATACGTGTTCAAATTCTTTATATTTGTCGGATATTATTTCTTCAGAAGTCAAGTCTACATTAATGGCAATGAGGACTCCACCGCCTGACTTTTTTTGACTGGTAGACAAATTCCGATCGTGCCGGAATACATTATAATTGTTTCAAAATACTTCTTCGCTTCTTACGCTTTCGTCCCAGCTACTTTCAGTTCCTAAAATTATTTTAAAAGATGACGACAATAGATTTTGTTGAATTTCTTTCATTTCGCTTGGGCTTTTCATGCGATTGAATCTCTGACAATAGATAAGAATTTCAGTCGCATTCTGTCGAGGAAGCGAAGAAGTGTTTTTTTTCTCTGTGTGGACTCATCACTGCGACCAGAGACATTTTGATCTATTGTGATATTGCCCAGGTGTTTTCTGTATTCCGCACTTCATATTATTGGCAGTATCACTATTGAAGTGAATGATACGCTTTTTTTTAATTTATATCCGTGCTTGTGTGTGAGAGTTTACCCTTACATTTCATGCTTACTGCTCTACTATACCGAGCCTCTTTTCTATCCTACCAATATTGCCAAATTACAATTGCCTGAACTGAGGCTACACCTAACGTTCCTCTCTGGCCAGGTTTATTCTAAGAGGGACTTATTATGTCAAGAGAAACGAGTCTTATCGAAACCTCGTTCCTCGTGCCAATATCGCCAATTACAATTCCCTGTAGAGGGTAAATATTTCTGAAATCAGTTTTATTATAAGAAGGACTTATTTTGTCAAGAGGAAGGAGTCTTATCGAACCTCGTTCCTCCTACCAACACCGCGTCACAATCACAATTCCCTGAAGAGGCACTCAATGCTTCACCTCTGGTCAGGTTTATTATAAGTAGGACTTATATTTTTGTCAAGAGGAAGGAGTCGTATCGAAACCTCGTTCCTCCAGCCAAGACCGCGTCATAATTACAATTCCCTGAAGAGAACTATTATACGTTACTCAGAACAGTTTTATTATAAGAGGGACTTTTTTGTTAGGATGAAAGTCAGCAAGGGTACTATAGAATTCAGGTTGAAGGAAGGGTATGTAGTAGTGAGCCTGAGAATGAACCCATGTTAAAGTCCTTTGACAACCAAATGGCCTGATTCTACTTAGATTCGAACCCACGACCACTCGCTTATCAAAGCGGACTCTGTAACCTTGCGGCTACGAAGCGAAGAAGTGTTAGTCAAGTTATTACTTATGTTAAAATATAATGGTTCTGCCTCAGGAGAGGGCGTCCTTACTTGCGAAAATTTGTACTAAATTTGTTTACCCTTTGGCGAAGTTGTTGAAGACGGTGCGTGCGTTCATTTGATAAAAAATGACGATATGATTGAAGCTCGGCTACTGCTTCGGCTGGCGTGAGTCCATATTCCTGATGGACTTCAATAAAGACGCGTTGGAGTTGTTCTGGAGATGTCGGCAGTCCTTCGGATGCGAGAAGCATTCTTATACTGGTTGGTGTCATTCCTTCTACGCATACAGATGATGGTTGGTCCTTCATGTATGCGAGATATAGGCGTGTAATATGCATTACTTTTGGGTCGCGGAGTCTAGCCTTCAAAAAGCGCTCGTCGCTATTCGATGATTGCTGCGTAAGTCGGACGATTGGTGGACGCATGGGGCGAATAGTTATTAAAATGTAATATGATTACCTTCGTGTTTGATTCGTATTTGCTACGATTTACTCAAGTCATCCGAAGGGATATTGTGTGATCGGATGGGAAAACATCGTTTCAGAAGCCTTGTCACTCAGATCAATTCCGATGGGTATTCACTGTGAATGGTATTACCAATCGCAATGATGCTTCGGAGCGAATCCAAACGAAAAATAAAAATTGCCGAGGAAGAAACTTATACTGCCTGCCTGTCTGCCTGGGCTAGGATTTCGACGTAAGCGCTAAAAGCACAAAATCGCTACCGATCTAAATCGTTTGCAAATTAACAGAAGCGCTTTATTACGCATACTGGTCTGATAAAATCTGAGTAAATATGAGCATGAGCATGAGCATGATTGACCGCCCGCGGTTGCTACTCCGTTATTGCCAGATCAGCTGTAATTACACAGAGAACCAACAGATGAAGCTCGGGACCAACATGCATCCTCAATGTGTAAAAACTGGAGATCTTATTCTTTATGTAAGGCAATACCAGCGCCGGCCGCATCCGAATGCAGGTCAAAGGAGTTTATATGGGAATATGTTGACGTGATACTCGCTTTATTGGAAGCCGAGAACACCTCTGCACTTCACGAGAAATCACTGGGATTTTGGAGAAAGGGCAGGGTATACAGCAGGGTTCGTTTTGGTAAACGATTCACTAATTTCGAGTGTCAAGTTTTTTAGACTAAATGTCGCGCCTACAAGTTCATTACATCCGCCACGAAATTCATAATGTGTTCCGAACTTTTTCAGTTTGATGAAGCAACACCGCAATAATAGGCATACGCAAAGATACTGGACTTAATCGGACATCTCCTCGTAAGGTGATCCTCTCTACACCGAAAACTATTGCACGTTGTTGATTTATCTGTAGATAATACGACCTCATGGGATGTATCGACGCGGAGTTCTTAGGGGTTTGGTCAACCGGACATTTAGTTTTCTACCTTACAGATCAAGTAGCGACGTCTCTCGTATAGACTTCGTCTGTCCTAAAAGAAAAAACGCTACGATACCGCGAAAAACACACCTGAAGTCACGAATATTCGGTAAAAAAAAACAAGTGAAACTGTCGTTAATAGCCAGAGTTAAGATGAAGAAAGTATAAATGAGCGGGACAAAGTTTGCCGGATAGCTAGCCTCTAGCAAGTTATATATGATTTCAACACGACGTACCGATATGGAAGCTATCAATCTCGTAAATACTATTCGCGCCGTACACACGGGTAACAACGAAACGTTATTTTCACGTAGACTGATGGATGGAAAATCCGAGTTTTTCGTGCAGGCAATAGGGTAGTCTGTCAATAGTCTGTTTAACCGTTAATCACAATCAATATTATCATTCATACTACGGCAACCGGCGTAAGGACAAATAAGTAGTAACAACGCGATTATCGTTTTCGTAGACGCACGAGGGAATATTCCTATTAAATTTTAAATTTGGCAACATCCATGCATCCAAAGCTCGAAAAATAAAAAAAAACCATGTAAGCATAAGTAACAATACTACATTCCTAATAAATTTGCAAAATGCCAATGTTGTCAAAATTGGTTTCATGGTTTCGAACCCGTGTCATCTTTAAAAAATTTTACCTTAATTTGCGTGGAAGCTAGAAAAAAATATTCAAAAGCTGAAGAAATCCAAAATAGAAGTAAGAGAACATATCTTACAAAATAAAACCGTCGCATTGTTTTTTTTTTTTGGAATTTTTAAGTATTCCAAAATCCAAATACACTTTCTTACGCGGTGCAAGTAAAATTCAGATGCAGCTCGCAACTAGAAACGAACAACTCTAGTGGAAAAGTATTACACCGAATTCTACATTAAATGACGCACGAACCCACCGCCATAGGAATCGTGTGGCATAACCGGCATTACACCTAAAACGATAAATCTGTGCGCGCGAAAAGTCGAATCATGCGAACAGCAAAAAGAAAACAGTATCACATTCTAACGAGAACGGATACAATCTAATTGTCTTTCATCTTTCTTATACAACAGCAGTTCACATAATCTGCTCAAAGACACCTGTACCAAATTCTTATGACAAAATATGAAAATTGTTCACCATTGCAGACCGTTTCGCTATCAGAATAAATCATATCAACTCCTGCCAACACTCATACTTTGATGCCACGTTTCCACTCGTTCATCAAGTGTGAAAGAGAGGAAAACAATTTAGTCTAGAATATAGCAGTGGGGCAGTTAACCGTTTCCAATTGGAAAACGGTAGTACTTGTTTTTTTTTCTACTTCGCTCGTGCATCAATGATCGGAAACTATGTAATGAGATCAGGTTTCAGTAAAATTTTAACAATGAAATACAAAATTACTCTACATGCAACCTGTTAGAATAGTTCAAGCAAATTTCTACTTATCTCTTAGTGCTATGCTTTAGCGTTATGGAGAGCAATATACCCTCAAGTTGACACACACGAGTCTCCTTCATCTCCTTTACACGAACACGAAACTCATACACACAACGAAACGGCTTCTCTTGATTCAACCATTACATTTTCACAAATCACAAATCTTCTAAGTAAATTTTCACTCTATATCTAACTTTTTCCAAATATATTTCACTACTGACACACGCGATAGTACAAAAAGGAAAAAATTTGCTAACTTTCATGGACACATCTTGTTGAATAACATAGAAAAAAAGAAAATAATCGGAGCGAGTAAAAACGCGGGTTTGTTCCATTGGCTGTGTTGCCAGCTCTCCTGGTCTGATAGAATCTGAGTAAATATGATGAAAAACATATCCCATTGCTTTAACACGTTCATTTATGTAAACGCATTGAGTTTTAATGCCAACGTCACTTGTCTTGCAAAACAGTAAAACTATTTCAAAGTTTTGCACTAAAAGTGACATTGGTACGCCTGAATAGCCTAGTTTGCCATGCGTACTGGTCGGTAGCAGCAAGGATATAAATAAAATTATGCACTCCACAAGCATGATACACTATCGTATTCGTACCTCAACGTCACTTCTATGTAAAGTGGCGCTAACATCACTTCTTATATATATATATATATATATATATATGACCATGTCCGGCAGGTTGTTTCTGATTGAATCTTAGGCCGTGGATGCGGCCTGCCCTGCGAAGGCGGCTCATTCTGCTGCAGGTTAATATACAGCTCTACTTTGGGCTGTACATTAACCCACGGCAAGGTGAGCCGTATTCGCAGCACAGGCCGCTCTAGTATGTCCACGGCCTTAGTCATTTGCTTTGATCCGTAGCTTATCTAGTTGGCTCTTGTTAGGCCAGGACGCGGAAACAGCCTTCAAGAAGATACAGGTAGAGGGTATCAAATTGTTCCGTTTAAATAAATAGAAAAGATTTTTACTTTTGAGAAAGGGTTTTTTTTTGATTTTTTTTTGAGATGTTTTCAAGCGACACAAAGAAACTATCATTTGTATTTATTTAAACGTAACTTAAGAGTTAAGAAAAAAATATCGACAAAAGAAACATACAAAATGGCGGACATATTCACAAATTCGTAATTATGCAATTCATAATCATTGTGAAAATCTGTCTGTCTGTTCACTACTATTTAGCAATAAAAGTATTGAACGTTGAAGTATTTTTTTCTCAACAGCGGTAAAATTAATTGTCTTCACGGTCCGAAGAGCACAACTATAATTTTTGTTATTTTAACACCTAACAAGACCAAAAAAAACGCATAAATTCCGAAATTCGCGTATAAAACCCGCGTTAAAAAAAACGCCTAAAAAGCAACCTTAGTGTATTTATGCACGCCAATCCAGCACACAAGATTGTTAAAATACACCATTTTGCGTTTTTTTTGATCAACATTCATTTTCCTATGTCCAAACCTATCTTTAAGCGTATGGAAAAGATTATTTCGCTGTATCGCATTTTTCACCCCGAAAATAAAACTAAGAAAAACCACCTCCGACCAATGAGAACACTTTGAAGAAAGCGCTGTACCTATTAAATAAAATCTGTTGGTTGCTAATTCGTTTTTTCATCTCCAAGATAAATGAATTAAAGCTACAATTTAATTATTTACCGTATATTGCAAACATCGATTAAAAAATAATTTTCAAATATTTATGTAACCATATTTACCGAGTACAAAATTATTAGTAAGCAAACTACCTGTTCGGTTATTTCAAAAATTTGGTTATTCGGATTGGAATATTTTTAAAAATTCTAGATAAATGAGACTGACCTCGCAAATTAAGCAAATGATTAGTCGTATTAATTTACAACAAAACTAACACGGTGCTGCCATGCATCTTCAAAAACCTATAGAAATATGAACAATATATTCCCTGTCGTCAATCATAATAAATTCAACTAAATTTTGTATGATTTCAAACATTAATTGTTTTCTTAAGAAACTATGCACGCTGTTTTATTGAATCTTCACGACATAGGTACAAAAATAATAACTTTTTTTATCCCGGCCGTATGAACAAAAAAGTTTGTCCTGCTTGTCTCGTAGTATTTGCAGCGGCGAATAAAGCCAACGCTTTAAGGCCGCGAACATACTAGCGCCGTAAGCTAATGTACAGCCCTAAGTAGAGCCCTGCCGCAGGTTAATGTACAGCTAACCCACTGCAAGGCGAACCGTCTCCGCAGCGCGTGACGCGCCAGTACCTTTTCGGCCTAACTCATACGGCCTGAGTTAGGTTCGTCAATGGACGAACAAGCTCAGAAATTCTGGTAAGCTTCAGTGAACGCTTCGAGGCGAATACTATTTTGTCTTCGTCCCGATTTTATTTGCCATGATGAATCTATCAATGCCACGGTGAACCGTTACAAATATTCACTGAGTTGCATCGATGTGATTTTGAACCGTATCCAATCGGCAAATAATTCAAGCGACACAAAGAAACAATCATTTGTATTTATTTAAACGTAACTTAAGAGTTAAGAAAAAAATATCGACAAAAACAACATACAAAATGGCGGACAGATTCACAAATTCGTTCATAATCATTGTGAAAATCTGTTTGTCTGTTCACTACTATTTAGCAATAAAAGTATTGAACGTTGAAATATTTTTTTCTCAACAGTGGTAAAATTAGTTGTCTTCACGGTCCGAAGAGCACAACTATAATTTCTGTTATTTTAACACCTAACAAGACCAAAAAAAAAACGCGTAAATTCCGAAATTCGCGTATAAAACCCGCGTTAAAAAAACGCCTAAAAAGCAACCTTAGTGGATTTATGCACGCCAATCCAGCACACAAGATTGTCAAAATACGCCATTTTGCGTTTTTCTTGATCAACATTCATTGTCCTATGTCCAAACCTATATTAAGCGTATGGAAAAGATAATTTCGCTGTATCTCATTTTTCACCCCGAAAATAAAACTAAGAAAAACCACCTCCGACCAATGAGAACACTTTGAAGAAAGCGCTATACCTTTTAAATAAAATCTGTTTGTTACTTATTCGTTTCTTCATCTCTAAGAAAAATAAATTAAAATGATACATGTCACCGCTTATTATTTTTGGTTTAGAACGATTCAAAATTATTAGAGACTGAGGGAATAATATCAATAAGACCAAGCGTTACGGAATTCCATTTTTATATAGTAGATATATATATATATATATATATATATATATATATATATATATATATATATATATATATATATATATATATATATATATATATATATATATATATATATATATATATATATATATATATGTATATATATATATATATTTTTTTTTTTTTTTTTTTGTTTCAGGTGGAGGGGAAATTTGCATCCAAACCCCTGAGGTGACCAACCTCAGGGAGTGTGGGGTTGGTTTGAATCAGTGACCGGACCCACTAAAACCCCTCCAGTCTCCAGCCCATAATACTCCCCGGGACCACCGCTAGGTATTGCTTCGGGGAGCGGCTTTTGTGCTCTGTGCACCCTCTTGGTTCTATAGATCTCTTTGCTAACTTAGCTAACTAACCTGGAGACTGGCCGTTAGCTAACACTGGCGTGTCGGTGGTCAACCTGTCGCCTGTTTTGCAATTCTAAAACTATTTGAGAGGCGGCTGTACAAACCGCCCTCCAAATGTTTGGGTCTTTACACATCCTCCGAACTAGGTTGTCCGGAGTGGTGTCTGGCCCGCTCACTACCATCATGTCGCTCCGCGCATGCACAAAACGAGGGCACACGAAGAAGACGTGCTCAGCAGTTTCTTCCGCATCCGCACACTCGGGACACATGGGGGACCCCGCATGCCCGAATCTGTGTAAATACTCCCTGGTGCAACCATGACCTGACAGAATCTGTGTCAAGTGGAAGTTAACTTCTCCATGGTGCCTCCCGACCCATCCGGATACGTCCGGAATAAGTCGATGCGTCCATCTACCCTTTGCGGAATTGGACCATTCCTGCTGCCATCTGATCATCGAGAATGACCTTCTGGTGCCTCGTATACCCCTTGTGTCACGTTGATCGAAGCATTCTACGTCCTCCTTAATGGCTATGCTGATAGGCATCATGCCGGACAGGACGCAGATTGCGTCGTATGACACTGTACGGTACGCGCTCACAACCCTCAGGCACATGAGCCTGTAGGTACTTTCCAGTTTTCGACGATGACTGTTGGTACCTAACGCTTTGGACCACGCTGGCCCACCATACCTAAGTATGGACGAAACCACGCTGGCAAGAAGTTTACGCTTGCTGCCATATACCGCTGAGCTATTGGACATCATTCGAGATAGTCCTGCAGCGGCCGTTGAAGCCCTCTTACAGGCATAGTCGACGTGACTCTTAAATGTGAGCTTATCGTCAACCATAACCCCCAAGAGCTTCAAGGAACGCCTTGAGGTAATGGTGCAGTCACCGACTCTGACCACCGCCTGTTGCTCTAATTTGCTGTTGTTCACAACCGTAACCTCCGTTTTATGGTGCGCTAACTCCAGTTTCCTAGAGTGCATCCAGTCTTCGACCTTGCGTATGCAGTGCGCGGCCGTCAACTCGACCTCTTCGATCGACTCGCCGTAGACCTCTAGCGTGATGTCGTCTGCGAAACCGACGATCACAACCCCTACAGGGAACTTTAGTTTCAACACCCCGTCATACATGACATTCCACAACACCGGGCCCAGGATGGAACCTTGCGGTACCCCTGCGGTGATTGGGACGCACTTCTGACCCTCCTCCGTGTTGTAAACTAGTACCCGATTCTGGAAATAATTTTCCAAAATCTTGTACAGCGACACCGGTACGTGGATGCTCCTAAGCGCGAGCGCTATGGAGTCCCAACTGGCGCTATTGAATGCATTCTTCACGTCAAGCGTGACGATTGCGCAATAGCGAATGCCCCAACTCTTACGCTGGAGTGCTACCTCTGCCGTCTTGGTGACAGAGAGAATAGCATCCAGCGTGGATCTACCTTTCCGGAAGCCGAACTGGTTACTTGCCAGACCGTTTACACCCTCTGTGTACTTCACCAGTCTGTTGAGGATAATCCTCTCAAGCACCTTGCCCGTAGTGTCCAGCAGACAGATAGGTCTGTATGCCGATGGGTCCCCTGGCGGTTTCCCAGCCTTCGGCAACAGCACCAATCTCTGTCGCTTCCACCTGTCCGGAAAGAGGCAGTCATCCAGGCACTTCTGCATGACTGCTCGAAATAGATCAGGGGCCACTTTCATGGCCGTCCTGATGGCCAAGTTCGGGATTCCATCCGGTCCCGGTGCCTTGCTCACCTTTAGGGAGTTGGCGATCACGATGAGTTCCTCATTCGTAACCCTTACCTCCTCCACAACCTCTGCACGGCTGCCGTCTCTCACGGATTGGATGCCCGGCAGGTTGGCCGACCATCCCTGGTCTGTGTCTGAGATACTGGAACGTCGGACGTGAGACTCAGCAACCGGAGGCCAAGGATTTGGCTCGTGTCGTGGAAAGAGTCCCTCGATGATGCGCTCCAGCATCGCTGGTGATCGCTCTGCAGGCGCCAACACGCCTTTGGTCTTCGCCATTACGACTCTGTAGGCGTTGCCCCACGGATTCGTATTGGCACTCGCGCATAGCCTATCGAAGCAGGCCCTTTTGCTCGCCTTTATCGCACTTTTAAGCGCCGATCTTGCAGATCCGAATACTACACGGCGCTCTACCCTCTGTGCATCGGTACGTGCACGTTGCAACATCCGTCTTGCACGGAGGCACGCGCTACGGAGGTCCGCTATCGCGTCGGTCCACCAGTATACCGGTGACTTACCATTCCTAGGTTGGCGGGTCCTAGGCATGGTGGCGTCGCACGCCCGCGATAATGTGGCAACTAATTGGTCAGCACTCGGGCGGAGCCAACTGCCCCCCTCGCGCTCTCTTCTCATTGCTTCTGCAAATACCTCGGCATCGAAATGCGATGTCTTCCACCCGCGGACGGTCGGAGTATTGGCTCTACCCGTCGCCTGCCGCCTCACGTTCTGGACTACGCTATAGCAGACCGACTGGTGGTCACTATAGGTGTAGCCATCGTCTACCCTCCAGTTCACGATCAGTCCTGGGCTGGAGAACGTCACGTCGATGATCGACTCCGCACCATTTCTGCTGAATGTACACTTGGTTCCAACGTTGGCCAGATCTAGGTTGAGCTTTGCCAAAGCTTCCAACAAGATCTGACCCCTCCGGTTCGTGCGGCGGCTTCCCCACTCAACAGCCCAAGCGTTGAAGTCGCCCGCCACTACTAAGGGTGTTAGTCCCGTCAGCTCCATAGATAACAGATCGACCATCTGGGTGAACCTTTCGATAGACCAACGCGGCGGAGCATAACAACTGCAGTAGAACACTCCGTCCACCTTGGCAACCGCGTATCCTTCATTTGAGGTTGACACAACCTCCTGAACCGGGAACTTGCTGGTCGTGCATATGGCCGCCGTACTGGACTTATCTGCAACCCAATTACCGTTTCCGGGAGGAATGCAGTAGGGGTCCGATACGATTGCGATGTCCGACCGCGACTCAGACGCTGCTTGGTATAGCAGCTGCTGTGCCGCATAGCAATGGTTCAGGTTCAATTGTGTCACCCTCACGCCCGTGGTTTCGTGGCCGCCTTACCGGCTGGGCACCGTGGGCCTCCCATAAAGTGCTTGGCGTCCCGTTTTCCAGTACATACCAAGCACTTGGGAGGCTCCCCGCAGTCTTTAGCTTTATGGCCAGCACCACCACAACGCCTACATAACTGGCTCCTATCGGGCCCCTTGCAGGTCCAGGACTTGTGTCCTCCCTCGAAACACCTGAAGCAAACGTCCGGCTGCTGGAGTATGCTCAGGGGACATACTGACCAGCCAACCTTAAGTTTGGCTGTCTTCAGGGCCAGAGTTGCATCGGCCGATGCAAGCCGGAAAGTGGCCACCTGGGTCCCCGCTGGACCCTTTCTGAGGCGAATTACCTCAGTGGCTACTTCCACTCCGCACTTCTCCTTGAGGGCCTGTGCAATATCGCACCTCTCGGTGATTTCATCCAGGTTTTTGAGCTGGAGAGTCACCTCTGAGGTGAGTGCCCGAATTTGCACATCTTTCCCGAGGACCTGCTCGGCTACCGTCTAGTAGGCAGCGCCCTTGTTTTTAGCATCCTTACGGAGCTCAAGGATCATCTCGCCGGTGCGAGAACGACGGATGGTCCGCACATCCGCTCCCAGATCCTTGAGCTGGGTTTCGCCTCTCATTTTCTTCAAGACTTCGGAGTACTTGGACCCCTCCGTCTTGAGTATGAGGGCGTCGCCCCTGCTTCGCGCCTTCTTTCCCGTTTTTGGACGATTTGTCGCCTTCTCGTCGTTGCGCTTGCTGTCTTTTTGGCGCTTCCTTCCTCCCACGGTAACCCAAGGGTTTCCCGTAGCTGCCACTTCGGCAGACTTTTCGGCGGACTTGGAGGCCGTTGGTGTGCTATCTCGCGGGCTTAGCACAACCAACCGTTTCTTGCTGTTCTCGGGGGCTTCCCCCGGAGACTGCCTTGCTCGTTTTGCGGCTGACCCGGAGGCGCAAACCGCTGCAGACGTGCAGGTGTCCGTTTGGACCGACTTCGTCGCCCTTCCGGTCACCTCCGTTGCATTCTTCTCTGCAGCCACCGCTCTTGCCTTGAGCTCGGCGTGCTCCTTCTTCGCAGCATCGACGGAGGACCGAAGCATGTAGAGAGCCTGCTTCAGGTACTTCGTCGTGTTGGTGCGACTTTTCGCAAACTCGATTATGGCATCGAGCTGCTCCGACAGCGCTACTACCTTCGGTAGCGTGTCTCGCTGTCTTCCGACCGCCTTTATCAACAGTGGACCAGCCACTGCGATGTCTTGCGTCGATCCGGTAGGCGTACTGCCTTTGCCGTCTTCGCAGGCGTCCTTTACTGCATCCATCTCCGCCTTTCTCGGCGGAGACCTCTGGATGCCTCCTCGTGCAAACGGGTTTTTCAACCCATCTGCGCCCAATTGTTGATCTTCATTTTTTTCAAAATTCATTCTTGTTAATTGGGTCCCCCTTCCAGCCGCTATCCTTATCCATACTGGAGTGGTCGCCTATCTGGTCCCATGGTAGTCTATGCCGAAGCAGTGAGGCCATGGCTAGGGGCGGCTGCCATAGCGCCTTATGAGCAACTATGACACCCCCGCCCGGCGCAAGTCAGGAAAGGACATCTGATCCCACTCCTGCCCGGTTCCCACCGGGCAATGAATTTGGAACGTACTGGAAGGCCTGCCAGGTTTTACGGGACGGAGACCCCTGCACCGGTTGTTGTCTCGCCGTTTCAAGCCGTTGTCACACGACCTTACTAAGGGAGCTCGGCGCAGGTGCCAGCCCAGAATCGTGGTACGAAAACGAAATCCGACTCTTATCATATGGCGTTGCGACCAGTTACCGTAATTGGGAACTTACTGGCATCAATCCCAATGGGCGAATAAGTGCATTTGGGTGGTGGGAGCGGCACTATTCGCTCCGTCAGAGCTGCTTCCGGATAATGTGGCTTTTGTGAGAATTCGGCGGCCCAATGCCTGAGTCTCACCACAACCTAGGCTAGCTCTCGCTGATGGTCCGGGACTGCGTTCTTGCAGTTAGCACTTCCGTGGCCTACGGTAATCGCCAAATACCGACCCGTGGTGGCATACAGCTCTGCCGCATATATATATATATAT